>NC_141826.1:27615439-27817939 GCF_982586985.1 Callionymus lyra | reverse complement strand
TGAATTGAAACTCTAATAAAAAAATGAACTTCGTTTATTTATATCAGTTTATAATACGTGTTCGTTACATGTTCGTTACATGTTCGTTACATGTTCGTTACATGTTCGTTAAACAGTACAATAATGAAAATACAAATTATCGCTCAAACAGAAAATTAAAAAAAGAATTTTTTTTTTTTAATTACTTAAGTCAAATGAAACGTTTTGTTTAATAAATTAAAAAAAACTGATCAACTTCTTTAATTGGTGATTATATTAATTTATATTTATTTATACTTTTGTTATTATTTTTAATTGAACAATTTGTGGAATTAATGAAAACCTGTGTAAACATATGAGTTTATAAAACAGTTTATGTGTCACTTAATTAACATAATAATAATAATAATTCACTTCTTGTTTGTACATTTACATTTAATGTCAACAGTAAAAAATACCTCATAAATATTCAAAGATGTTTTCAATCCAATTATAAAATGATGTTTTTATTTATAATTGTATTAGAATGTAAAAAATATATTTCAAAAGTAACTTTTATTCTGGTTATTTTTTTAAATAATGTATTTATTTGTTGTGTATTTATTTATTGTAACAAACAAAGATCATGATAAAAGGTAAATAACTAATGATCTCAAGGTTGTTCACTAACTAAAGAGAAGACCCTGATGTTTGCTCAAGGACACGATGATGCTCCAGACCTTCTTCTCTCTGACTCACCATCACTAACTGGTCTTGACCTTTCTGGACCTGCTGGACACGAGTCCTGGTCCCTGCAGGACTTATCGTGCCTGAGCAGCAGCTGTCGGGCTGTGATGGACAACAGACCATAATAGTCACGTCCCTCGTGAAGGTGACGGAACTTTAAATAACCTCGACTGGAGTCAAAGATATTCTACGTGGGATTAATTCTTCATCAAAGCTCTTTGAACATCGTTGTCATGAAACAAATGTTTGTCCGTCAGAGACATGAAGACACAGTTGAGACTTTAGCTTCTGACTGTCATTCAGCTTGAGTGACAGTTGAGAAAATATATGAACCTTTAGTCTGTTTTCTTCCTCTATAATCAAACATTTTTCAACTAAAACCAAACAATTTTCAACTATAATCAAACATTTTTCAACTAAAACCAAACAATTTTCAACTATAATCAAACAATTTTCATCTATAATCAAACAATTTTCAACTATAATCAACAATTTTCAACTATAATCAACAATTTTCATCTATAATCAAACATTTTTCATCTATAATCAAACATTTTTCAACTATAATCAAACATTTTTCAACTATAATCAAACATTTTTCAACTAAAACCAAACAATTTTCAACTATAATCAAACAATTTTCATCTATAATCAAACAATTTTCAACTATAATCAACAATTTTCAACTATAATCAACAATTTTCATCTATAATCAAACATTTTTCATCTATAATCAAACATTTTTCAACTATAATCAAACATTTTTCAACTATAATCAAACATTTTTCAACTATAATCAAACATTTTTCAACTAAAACCAAACATTTTTCAACTATAATCAAACATTTGTCAACTAAAACCAAACGATTTTCAACTATAATCAAACAATTTTCATCTATAATCAAACAATTTTCAACTATAATCAAACATTTTTCAACTAAAACCAAACAATTTTCAACTATAATCAAACAATTTTCAACTATAATCAAACAATTTTCAACTATAATCAAACAATTTTCAACTATAATCAAACAATTTTCAACTATAATCAACAATTTTCAACAATAATCAACAATTTTCAACTATAATCAAACAATTTTCAACTATAATCAACAATTTTCAACTATAATCAAACAATTTTCAACTATAATCAAACAATTTTCAACTAAAATCAACAATTTTCAACTATAATCAAACATTTTTCAACTAAAACCAAACAATTTTCAACTATAATCAAACAATTTTCAACTATAATCAAACAATTTTCAACTATAATCAACAATTTTCAACTATAATCAAACAATTTTCAACTATAATCAACAATTTTCAACTATAATCAAACAATTTTCAACTATAATCAACAATTTTCAACTATAATCAAACAATTTTCAACTATAATCAACAATTTTCAACTATAATCAAACAATTTTCAACTATAATCAAACAATTTTCAACTATAATCAACAATTTTCAACTATAATCAAACAATTTTCAACTATAATCAACAATTTTCAACTAAAATCAAACAATTTTCAACTATAATCTAACAATTTTCAACTATAATCAAACAATTTTCAACTATAATCAACAATTTTCAACTATAATCAAACAATTTTCAACTATAATCAACAATTTTCAACTATAATCAAACAATTTTCAACTGTAATCAAACAATTTTCAACTATAATCAAACAATAAACCAGTTAAACCAGTTAAACCAGTTAAACCAGTTAAACCAGTTAAACCAGTTAAACCAGTTAAACCAGTTAAACCAGCACCAGCTCAGTGAACATGACGTAACACCAGCAGCTGCTGTGATGTTCAGTGAAGCCTCTGCTCTCAGTGTTGCTTCTAACATCTCGTAAAACACTCGTCACACGAAGACACACATGTTGGATCAGAACCGAGGCTTCAGAGCCAGACGGACTCAAAATAGCCGAAGCTCTCCAGAGAGAGTCGAGCAGGAGAACGAAGAAGGTCAACAAACATCGTTCCTTCGTTCTCACTTCCCTTGTTGTTGCTGCAGATCAGAGCTTCTTTCTCAAGGTCACGTGACTGAACTATTGTTGCTGAGTCATGATGTTTTTCACCTTCAATTCTTTACATTTCTTGGATCGACTCTAAGAAGAAAGAAAGCTGAAAAAACACGTAAAACCCATCATGTGGTCAAAATCATCGAAGAGCAGAAACATAATAAGTTTCTACAAACACTCGTGTATTGATGGACGTCTCAGACATGAAGTCCTGATCCATCTGATGTTCTTATGTCTCCTCAGGCCCGCGGAGCAACATGACGTCCACCATGACGGAACGCTTCGACTGTTACTACTGTCGCGACAACCTTCACGGGAAGAAATACGTGAAGAAGGACGAGAAACATGTTTGTACGAAGTGTTTCGACAAACTCTGTGCAAACACCTGCGCAGAGTGTAAGAAACCTATCGGTGCTGATGCTAAGGTGAGAGTAATGTTTGTTTTAGTAACTTTACTGTCATGTGTTAGTACTTCTCATGATACAAGGATATATAATGATACTGTAGTAACAACTATATATGTGTAGTATTGACTCTGCTGTTGTGATAGTTTAGTTACAAGTATATATGTGTAGTATTGACTCTGGTGTTGTGATAGTGTAGTAACAAGTATATATGTGTAGTATTGACTCTGGTGTTGTGATAGTTTAGTTACAAGTATATATGTGTAGTATTGACTCTGGTGTTGTGATAGTGTAGTAACAAGTATATATGTGTAGTATTGACTCTGGTGTTGTGATAGTGTAGTAACAAGTATATATGTGTAGTATTGACTCTGGTGTTGTGATAGTTTAGTTACAAGTATATATGTGTAGTATTGACTCTGGTGTTGTGATAGTGTAGTAACAAGTATATATGTGTAGTATTGACTCTGGTGTTGTGATAGTTTAGTTACAAGTATATATGTGTAGTATTGACTCTGGTGTTGTGATAGTGTAGTAACAAGTATATATGTGTAGTATTGACTCTGGTGTTGTGATAGTTTAGTTACAAGTATATATGTGTAGTATTGACTCTGGTGTTGTGATAGTGTAGTAACAAGTATATATGTGTAGTATTGACTCTGGTGTTGTGATAGTGTAGTAACAAGTATATATGTGTAGTATTGACTCTGGTGTTGTGATAGTGTAGTAACAAGTATATATGTGTAGTATTGTCCAGTACTTGACTCTGGTGTTGTGATAGTGTAGTAACAAGTATATATGTGTAGTATTGTCCAGTACTTGACTCTGGTGTTGTGATAGTGTAGTAACAAGTATATATGTGTAGTATTGTCCAGTACTTGACTCTAGTGTTGTGATACTGTAGTAACAAGTATATATGTGTAGTATTGTCCAGTACTTGACTCTGGTGTTGTGATAGTGTAGTAACAAGTATATATGTGTAGTATTGTCCAGTACTTGACTCTGGTGTTGTGATAGTGTAGTAACAAGTATATATGTGTAGTATTGTCCAGTACTTGACTCTGGTGTTGTGATAGTGTAGTAACAAGTATATATGTGTAGTATTGTCCAGTACTTCACTCTGGTGTTGTGATAGTGTAGTAACAAGTATAAATGTGTAGTATTGTCCAGTACTTGACTCTGGTGTTGCGATAGTGTAGTAACAAGTATATATGTGTAGTATTGTCCAGTAGTTGACTCTGGTGTTGTGATAGTGTAGTAACAAGTATAAATGTGTAGTATTGTCCAGTACTTGACTCTGGTGTTGTGATAGTGTAGTAACAAGTATATATGTGTAGTATTGTCCAGTACTTGACTCTGGTGTTGTGATAGTGTAGTAACAAGTATAAATGTGTAGTATTGTCCAGTACTTGACTCTGGTGTTGTGATAGTGTAGTAACAAGTATATATGTGTAGTATCTTGACGAAGACGTAACAACTTTATTTTGTTTTCAAACCAAAATATGTCCAAACATCAGCTTTAAAAGCTGCTGGACTCACTGTATCCTCTCGTCCTCAGTCATCATTCTTCCTTTAGCTGTGAAAGATGTAACGACTGCTGCCATCTAGAGGTCGGAAGTTTAATTACAACACAAACAAGAATTAACTCTGTAAATATTTGTTAAATGTAAAAAATCAAAGTATTGAACTTTAAACACACTGTTGTTGATTTCAGTTCAATCTTCAGGATCAAACTTGTAGTAAAAAAGTACAACTATAAGTATAAAAGTATAACTATAAGTATATAAGTACAACTACAGACCCAGCAGGTCTACGGTGTGTGAGACTCGAACTCCTGACCTTCTCTCTGCGCAGGAGCTTCACCACAAGAACCGTCACTGGCACGAGGACTGTTTCCGCTGCACCAAGTGCTACAAGCCTCTGGCCAACGAGCAGTTCTGCGCCAGAGACGACGGCAAGATCATGTGCGGCAAGTGCAGCTCCCGCGAGGACGGCAACCGCTGCCAGGGCTGCTACAAGGTGGTGCTGCCAGGTACGCTCGCCTCCTGCTGGTCCTCCTGCTGGTCCTCCTGCTGGTCCTCCTGCTGGTCCTCCTGCTGGTCCTCCTGCTGGTCCTCCTGCTGGTCCTCCTGCTGGTCCACGGTTATACCTTGATGCCGTGACACGGAGTCGCTTCTGACGCTCCAACACAACGTCTGTCTCGGGTCTTATGCTTCGCGTCGTGGAGAAAGATGGACAATCAAACCCGTGTGTCACGGGTCGTTTATTCGCCGCTTCAAGTCAAACAAAATACAAGCTTTACGATCGATCGGACGCACTTTCTCCCGCCGACTGTACAGGTCAATAGTTCGGCAGAAAAGGTCCCGACTGTAGAAACATCGCTATATTTAAGGCAAATTTCTGGTCCTGGAGGTCGTCCCTTTCCGGCCAAATGGTTCTTTCAAGTTCCCTGTGTCGCGATCCCCCGTAGAGAGACATCCTGATTTGTTTTCTTGTAATCTAATCATTCAACTGGGGTTTCCGTCTGTTATCCCCCCTTTCCCAGGTGTGTCTTCGTTCTTTGATCTACGATTTAAGGTGTGATTTGCAGATAAACAGATCAATAACTGGTGTCGTATCTAATCCTGATCCAAGCTTGTCTTGAACCAGTGGATCAGTCCGAGTGTTGATTGTAAATGTGTCGTCAAACGTTTAAGCTCTTAGATCAAGCGAGTCATTTATACTTTATATTTTGATGATCTTTTAGCATTAATTGAAGTATGTTGTATACGTAAAGTTATAATCATTTCATCTTAGCTCGTAACTTACCGAGACTCCATCTTGTGACAGGCGTGAAGAACGTGGAGTACAAGAGCAAGGTGTGGCACGAGGAGTGCTTCACCTGCTTCGAGTGCAAGAACCCCATCCACACCCAGAGCTTCATGGCCAAAGGAGACAACATCTTCTGCACCTCGTGCCACGACAAGAAGTTCGCCAAGAAGTGTCACCACTGCAAGCAGGTGCGTGAAGTCTCTCCGAGCAGGAGACCAGGAGGTTGACCTTCTGGTCCTGTGGCCTCCAGCTCATCACCTCGGGCGGAGTCTCCTACCAGGACCAGCCCTGGCACTCGGAGTGCTTCGTGTGCCGCACCTGCCGCAAGTCCTTGACCGGGATCCGCTTCACGTCCCACGAGGAGCACATCTACTGCCTGGACTGCTACAAGACCGACGTGGCCAAGAAGTGCAACGGCTGCAAGAACCCCATCACAGGTGGAGGATCATCTGAACATCTAGAGAAACTAGTTCAACCTAAACCTTCGTCACTCACTGATGCTCAATACTCTTGAGATCCATCTTACGATGAATAGAAGACGATAAAACCACAGGATTTACAATAAAAGCTCAAAAACTGTAGCTTGCTGGCAAATCAAAATAATCAAATTAAATATATATATATATAATTTAAAATGAGACCATGAACAAATCTATACATTATTCCTACCAGAACATTTGGAAATAGACTAATTAATGTTTGCGCTATTAGCTAGCTTCATTAGCTGACTTTATTAGATGGCTTCATTAGCTAGCTTCATTAACTAGCTTTATTAGGTAGCTTCATTAGCTAGCTTCATTAGCTAGCTTCATTAGCTGACTTTATTAGGTGGCTTCATTAGCTAGCTTCATTAGCTAGCTTTATTAGGTAGCTTCATTAGCTAGCTTCATTAGCTGACTTTATTAGGTGGCTTCATTAGCTAGCTTCATTAGCTAGCTTTATTAGGTAGCTTCATTAGCTAGCTTCATTAGCTTGCTTCATTAGGTAGCTTCATTAGCTAACTCCATTAGCTTGCTTCATTAGGTAGCTTCATTAGCTAGCTTCATTAGGTAGCTTCATTAGCTAACCTCATTAGCTAGTTTCATTAGGTAGCACTATTAGCTGGCTTTATTAGGTGGCTTCATTAGGTAGCTTCATTAGCTTGCTTCATTAGGTAGCTTCATTAGCTAACTCCATTAGCTTGCATCATTAGGTAGCTTCATTAGCTAGCTTCATTAACTAGCTTCATTAGCTAACCTCATTAGCTAGTTTCATTAGGTAGCATTATTAGCTGGCTTTATTAGGTGGCTTCATTAGCTAGCTTCATTAGCTGGCTTTATTAGGTGGCTTCATTAGCTAGCTTCATTAGCTAGCTTTATTAGGTAGCTTCATTAGCTAGCTTCATTAGCTTGCTTCATTAGGTAGATTCATTAGCTAACTCCATTAGCTTGCTTCATTAGGTAGCTTCATTAGCTAGCTTCATTAGGTAGCTTCATTAGCTTACCTCATTAGCTAGTTTCATTAGGTAGCATTATTAGCTGGCTTTATTAGGTGGCTTCATTAGGTAGCTTCATTAGCTAGCTTCATTAGGTAGCTTCATAAGGTAGCTTCATTAGCTAGCCTCATTAGGTAACGTCATTAGCTAGCTTCATTAACTAGCTTCATTAGCTTGCTAACGCAGCAGCGGCTACTTCCTACAAACCTTTCATTTGTACGTGATTTAAAAAAGCATAACAAAGTTCAAACCTGCACAGATCATCCACACCAGGGTTAGAACCACGACCTTCAATTAAAACGACTTTTCTCAAATATAGTGTAGAATGATTTAACATGAAGGTGGAAGACGTTAGCATGTTGACGACACAAGTGGAGCGAGAGCCTCGAACTATAGAAGAGATAGAAATATATAATAAAAAATAAATTATTTATTTTAAATAGAGTGTATTACTTTTCACGTAAATTAATAATATTATGTATTTGTATTAAATATATACGGCATTTTTTTTAAAAGCATCACATTTGTGAACTAAAACAAAAGTAAAAAGATCCTGTGAAGTACTGTCTTTAAAAATATATATGTATTTGTATTTGTACTCTCATGTGTTGAAAGAGTGAACCTGTGTTTGTGTCCCAGGGTTCGGTCACGGCACCAACGTGGTGAACTACGAGGGCCACTCCTGGCACGAGTACTGCTTCACCTGCAAGAAGTGCAGCCTCTCTCTGGCCAACAAGCGCTTCGTCATCAACGACGACAAGGTCTACTGTCCCGACTGCGCCAAGAAGCTGTAGAGGAACCAGACGCTGAAGTACTGCACAGTACTTGATGCTAACATGACGCTCTGCAAACATACTGGAATATTAACCATTTATTCAAGCTTTGATTTTAATCTAACAGTTGAACAAAAACATGTACTCGAGTGTGTTGTTGTGTTGAAGAATAAACCTGGACGTGACGTCAAGTGTCTTTCATTGATAGAAGGTCAACGATATATAGTAATACTGTAGTAACAATATATATGTGTAGTATTGACCAGTACTTGACTCTAGTGTTGTGATAGTGTAGTAACAAGTATATATGTGTAGTATTGTCCAGTACTTGACTCTGGTGTTGTGATAGTGTAGTAACAAGTATATATGTGTAGTATTGTCCAGTACTTGACTCTAGTGTTGTGATAGTGTAGTAACAAGTATATATGTGTAGTATTGTCCAGTACTTGACTCTGGTGTTGTGATAGTGTAGTAACAAGTATATATGTGTAGTATTGTCCAGTACTTGACTCTAGTGTTGTGATAGTGTAGTAACAAGTATATATGTGTAGTATTGTCCAGTACTTGACTCTGGTGTTGTGATAGTGTAGTAACAAGTATACATGTGTAGAACTGTCCAGTACTTGACTCTAGTGTTGTGATAGTGTAGTAACAATATATATGTGTAATATTGTCCAGTACTTGACTCTGGTGTTGTGATAGTGTAGTAACAATATATATGTGTAATATTGACCAGTACTTGACTCTAGTGTTGTGATAGTGTAGTAACAATATATATGTGTAATATTGACCAGTACTTGACTCTAGTGTTGTGATAGTGTAGTAACAAGTATATATGTGTAGTATTGTCCAGTACTTGACTCTAGTGTTGTGATAGTGTAGTAACAAGTATATATGTGTAGTATTGTCCAGTACTTGACTCTAGTGTTGTGATAGTGTAGTAACAATATATATGTGTAATATTGTCCAGTACTTGACTCTGGTGTTGTGATAGTGTAGTAACAATATATATGTGTAGTATTGACCAGTACTTGACTCTGGTGTTGTGATAGTGTAGTAACAATATATATGTGTAGTATTGACCAGTACTTGACTCTGGTGTTGTGATAGTGTAGTAACAATATATATGTGTAGTATTGACCAGTACTTGACTCTGGTGTTGTGATAGTGTAGTAACAAGTATATATGTGTAGTATTGACCAGTACTTGACTCTGGTGTTGTGATAGTGTAGTAACAATATATATGTGTAGTATTGACCAGTACTTGACTCTGGTGTTGTGATAGTGTAGTAACAAGTATATATGTGTAGTATTGACCAGTACTTGACTCTGGTGTTGTGATAGTGTAGTAACAAGTATATATGTGTAGTATTGTCCAGTACTTGACTCTGGTGTTGTGATAGTGTAGTAACAAGTATATATGTGTAGTATCGTCCAGTACTTGACTCTGGTGTTGATAGTGTAGTAACAAGTATATATATATGTGTAGTATTGTCCAGTACTTGACTCTGGTGTTGTGATAGTGTAGTAACAAGTATATATGTGTAGTATTGACCAGTACTTGACTCTAGTGTTGTGATAGTGTAGTAACAATATATATGTGTAGTATTGACCAGTACTTGACTCTGGTGTTGTGATAGTGTAGTAACAAGTATATATGTGTAGTATTGTCCAGTACTTGACTCTGGTGTTGTGATAGTGTAGTAACAAGTATATATGTGTAGTATTGACCAGTACTTGACTCTGGTATTGTGATAGTGTAGTAACAAGTATATATGTGTAGTATTGTCCAGTACTTGACTCTAGTGTTGTGATAGTGTAGTAACAATATATATGTGTAGTATTGACCAGTACTTGACTCTGGTATTGTGATAGTGTAGTAACAAGTATATATGTGTAGTATTGTCCAGTACTTGACTCTGGTGTTGTGATAGTGTAGTAACAAGTATATATATATGTGTAGTATTGTCCAGTACTTGACTCTGGTGTTGTGATAGTGTAGTAACAAGTATATATGTGTAGTATTGTCCAGTACTTGACTCTGGTGTTGTGATAGTGTAGTAACAAGTATATATGTGTAGTATTGTCCAGTACTTGACTCTAGTGTTGTGATAGTGTAGTAACAATATATATGTGTAGTATTGTCCAGTACTTGACTCTGGTGTTGTGATAGTGTAGTAACAAGTATATATGTGTAGTATTGTCCAGTACTTGACTCTGGTGTTGTGATAGTGTAGTAACAAGTATATATGTGTAGTATTGTCCAGTACTTGACTCTGGTGTTGTGATAGTGTAGTAACAAGTATATATGTGTAGTGTTGTAAAGTTTTACCTTACCTTACCTTACTTGACTCTGGTGTTGTGATAGTGTAGTAACAAGTATATATGTGTAGTATTGTCCAGTACTTGACTCTGGTGTTGTGATAGTGTAGTAACAAGTATATATGTGTAGTATTGTCCAGTACTTGACTCTGGTATTGTAGTATTTACAGACCACATGACTCTTGAAGTCGTAACTACTTTCATTTGTTTTCAAACCAAAATATGTCGAAAAACATCAGCTTTAAAAGCTGCTGGACTCACTGTATCCTCTCGTCCTCAGTCATCGCCAGGATCCAATTCTTTCTTTAGCTGTGGAGGACGTAACAACTGCTGCCATCTAGAGGCCGGAAATTTTAATTGAAACACAAACATGAATAAACACTGAATATTTGCAAGTTAGTTGTAAATTAATTAAGGTAAGGTAAGGTAAAACTATTTTTTTTTTTTGAAACTTACACACACTTTATGAAAATATATATATAAATATAAATGATTTAAAAGCCAATTTATTTACTTAATAAAAAGGACACAAACCAACAGGAGACGAAGTATTTCTGCAAGACTTTATTAACAGTTTCATCTCAGTACACTTTAGATATATTTACAGGTTATATGTGGGGACAGTTACACGTGGTTTTATCTTCAGGTTTAGAAGAGACTGATTGTCGAGGCCGAGGTCAGGACTCAAGTTCTTTAGTAAACACTTTCACCACCAGAAGAGACTACAGCTCCACCTAAGGCACGACGCTACTCTATCGTTAGACCTTTGAAGACCAGAGTCTCCTTCCATGCAGCAGGACCTCCAGAGACCAGGTCTCCAGAGCGACGGGTCAGAGAGTGACGGGTCAGAGACCAGGGTTTCTAGTCCATCAGTCTGGTCTTGAGGGACGTCTCAGTTTTTGGTCAGTAACTTTTCACAAACATCTACGGCTCCAAAGAAAGTTAGTAAAGAACAAGGCAACTTTAAAGGTCCTTTAAAAGTCATGTGGACGAAAGAGAACGAAGATGTTCGTCTGGACACACAAGAGTCTCAGATGTAACACCTGAAGAAGATCAGTAGATGTTCAGGTCAGTCTACGTGCAGTCAGTGAGGCAGTTCAACGTTCATGTCGTTAGGAGTCGACGCTCATGGATGAGAACATTTGTAATAGCACACGCACACCAACATATCACACACACACACACACACACTCAAACATATGACACACACACGACACACACACGACACACACACGACACACACGCGTCCCTCACTTGACCTCCAGAGTCCACACCTACAGAAACAGTAACTCGTCCACTTCATGACTCTCCTAATTATGGCTTCTTTCTCTAATACTGATTATTTACACGACAAAAGACACTTAAATATATGTAGAAATGTATTTTCTAGATATAAACAGCCTATAAAAACAGCTGAAATGCATCGGTCAGCAGCTGGTGTGTGTGTGTGTGTGTGTGTGTGTGTGTGTGTGTGTGTGTGTGTGTGTGTGTGTGTCAGGAGCTCGAAGTCTGTAGTTTGAAGTTAGTTTAGATGAAGTTTGCGTGAGGAGAAGAAACTGTGAGTAAATCCATGAGAATGAAGCATCAGAGAATCTATTTACACTGTAAACCACAGGAAGCCAAAGAAACCAGGAGGAGCCGCAACAGTCGCGCCAGTGGCGCCCTCTAGAGGGTAACATGAGAATAACTACTTTGGAATAAGGAAGGCGTCAGTGCTGCGAACATCAGCATCTGGTCAAGAGAAGGTTTGAGCTCGTTCACGTCGAGCTGTCCTGGAATATCTTCACACAAGAGAAAGAAACTAAACAATAATTACACAGAAGCCAAAAATAATAAATTACAACGATGCACCTCTGACGAAAACATTTAAAAAACATAACAAAAAACGGGAGCTTTGAAAGAAACTAGACACGAGTGAGACGAACGGCCCTGAATATATTGAAAGAGAATTCATTTGAAAACATTCTAAGCCCTGATCTATGTTCATGTGATTCTAGCTTCCATGACGCCTCAGGAACGTCAGGGATCGTCGTGGAGGAAATAACACTTGAATCCACGAGCAGCGAGAGTCGTCACATCTCTGCAGGAAGAAGATGAAGTGAGTCGCTGGTGCAGTGAAGACGGTGTCGCTACAATATCTGTCCCCCCTACAATATCTGTCCAATATCTGTCCCCCCTACAATATCTGTCCCCCCTACAATATCTGTCCCCTCTACAATATCTGTCCCCCTACAATATCTGTCCAATATCTGTCCCCCCTACAATATCTGTCCCCCCTACAATATCTGTCCCCTCTACAATATCTGTCCCCCTACAATATCTGTCCCTCTACAATATCTGTCCCCCCTACAATATCTGTCCCCCCTACAATATCTGTCCCCTCTACAATATCTGTCCCCTCTACAATATCTGTCCCTCCTACAATATCTGTCCCTCTACAATATCTGTCCCCTCTACAATATCTGTCCCTCCTACAATATCTGTCCCTCTACAATATCTGTCCCCCCTACAATATCTGTCCCCTCTACAATATCTGTCCCCCTACAATATCTGTCCCTCTACAATATCTGTCCCCCCTACAATATCTGTCCCCCCTACAATATCTGTCCCCTCTACAATATCTGTCCCCTCTACAATATCTGTCCCTCCTACAATATCTGTCCCTCTACAATATCTGTCCCCTCTACAATATCTGTCCCTCCTACAATATCTGTCCCTCTACAATATCTGTCCCCTCTACAATATCTGTCCCCTCTACAATATCTGTCCCTCTACAATATCTGTCCCCTCTACAATATCTGTCCCCCCTACAATATCTGTCCCTCTACAATATCTGTCCCCCCTACAATATCTGTCCCCCCTACAATATCTGTCCCTCTACAATATCTGTCCCCCCTACAATATCTGTCCCCCCTACAATATCTGTCCCCCCTACAATATCTGTCCCCCCTACAATATCGGTCCCCCCTACAATATCTGTCCCCCCTACAATATCTGTCCCCCCTACAATATCTGTCCCTCTACAATATCTGTCCCCCTACAATATCGTCCCCCTCTTCCTAAGTGATGACATCACTCGCTGCATATGCAAACTTCTCTTCAAAATATTTTTTACGGGTTAAATAAACGTCAACAGAACGTTTACATGATACTTTTTATACATAAAACATTTATATTGACAAGAAGACGATCTTTGTCAACATAATCACTTTCTTTCACTTCCTGGTCTGACGATCATGTGACTTTGACACCAACAGGAAGTGTCTGCGCTACATGTGACGAAGCCACTGATTGGCTGAAGCTGTTTTACTAATAATAATACACAACTGTACAATGAAATACGAACATTCGAGTTCAGAAATAATTCGCTTTTATACATTTAACAATCGATTTCAATCGGGAAATCGAAATGAAAACTAAATAATTACTGAGGTGTTTTTACTGTTGAACATTTTTGTTATTTGAAAAGAGAAATTATTTTGGATCATGAATGTTTGTATTTCATTGTACAGTTGTGTATTATTATTAGTAAAACAGCTTCAGCCAATCAGTGGCTTCGTCACATGTAGCGCAGACACTTCCTGTTGGTGTCAAAGTCACATGATCGTCAGACCAGGAAGTGAAAGAAAGTGATTATGTTGACGAAGATCGTCTTCTTGTCAATATAAATGTTTTATGTAGTAAAAAGTATCATGTTAACGTTCTGTTGACGTTTATTTAACCCATAAAAAATATTTTGAAGAGAAGTTTGCATATGCAGCGAGTGATGTCATCACGTAGGAAGTGGGGGTCGATATTGAAGGGGGGACGATATCGTAGCTACAGCGGGACGGAGGCCTCACCTGGCATGGCTTCCACGGGCTGGTTGGAGTGCAGTGTGCTGACGGGGGCGCTCTTGTCCTCACAGTTGATCACCTGGTTACAGTCGTCCGTGGCGAGGAGCGGGCGAGACTTGGAGTGGACGCTGTGATCGATCAACTCCTCGAAGTTCCAAGGGTTGGACTTGCCGTTGAGTCCGGACACCACTTTGGGCGGATCCTGCTCGTTCAGGAAATCAGAACCTTCCACCAGTCGACCCGTCAGAACCGGGCTGATGACGGACACGTGACAGGATTAAACCAACTCAACATAAATACATCAGCAGAAGTTACTGCTCACATAATAATGTATCAAAGGACAAACACATGGTTACATAAAGGATCATAAGACGCATGTAAAGACAACATAATGTAACATTAATGATAATGAAATAATTTGAATTGTTTACTTATTTAAGGACAAGATGAGATCAATAACAAACATATTAGTAATGAATGTTTATTGTACACGCTGCTGTAATTCCAGCGACTGGAGCTCAGTCGTCTTCGTCCAAAAAGACACTTCAAAACATCTGAACACCTTCAAACTGCTCGTCTGTAACAATCTCCCTTCGACTGAAGAATTGTTCCGGAAGAAGTTAATGTGTTTGTTTGTAGCAGAAGTTTAAAGAAAAACAAGCGATAAAACAGGAAGTACTCTGGGTTAATATGGCGAGTCTTTTTGAACGAAGACATCTGAGCTACAGTCGTTACATTAAAATGAACAAACATGTTTGTCTCTAAAAAGAACAGATGACTCTGAACATAATAAACATTAGTCTACATGAGAACATGAGTGAAGTTTGAATTTATACTATCACTTTAATTTTTATCACTTCATCACTTTAATGTGCAGTTATTTCATTATTATTATTTTATTTATTCCTCTATTGAACTCATATCATGTGTTTTGATGCACAAAGTGATGATCAAATATTACAATCTTGTGATATAATATAAATAATAATATAATAATGTTCATGTGTCATCATTATTCAAACAGATGTTGTACTTTTAAAAACACAGCAGCAGATACAGTAGCTTATCGTCGTACCTGTCTGCCTGACCCTCTCCAGCCTGAACACCGTTGTTGTTCTCCTTGTCGTCCGTCTCCTGTTTCCCGTTCACACTTCCCAGCGGATCTTCTCTTTGAGCCACTGGTTCTCCAGCAGCGAGAGCGAAGTCATGTTTGTCGTTCTCTGCTGAACTTCCGTCGCGCTGAGCTTCATCCACGTCGACTGGAGAAGTGACGGAATAATGTGTCAGCTTCATGTCAACAACAACAACTTGATAAATCATTTACTTTTTGATTCAGGGTCCATCGGATCTGCACCATCATCGACTGCATCATCGTCTTCAACATCCACATCATCTTCATCATCGTCGTCATCGTCCTCGTCATCCCCGTCTTCATCGTCGTCATCATCATCATCTTGTTTGTCATCATCTCTCTAAAGAGTCAGAAATAAAAGAATGAATCAAAGTTCAAGCGTATTTTACATGAAGACTCACCTTTGAGTCGTCCTGGTCTCCTTTCCTGGTTCTCTTCATTATTTCTGCGATTCTCTATCGTCCAGGAAAGAAAAACGTTTAAAACAAAATGAACCATTTGATGCATCAATGACTCTTTGACACCTTCTTTCTTTCCATGCGCTCCTGCTGGTTCTGCTTCATGATCCGGTCTCGCTCCTTCCGGACTCTCTCCGCCTCCTCCAGAGCTTTGGCCTCTGCTTCCTCACGTTCCTTCTGAAGTTCTGCCTGTTTTATGGCCTCCTCTTCGGCCAGCCTCACTCGTTCTTCCTCTGCCAAACGTGCATCTTCTTCTTCTTTGACTTTTCGTTCCTCCTCAAGCTTCTTCTCCTCCTCGACCCTCTTCAGTCGAGCCTCCTCAGCCAGACGATCCTCTTCTTCCTTCCGTACCCTGAGAGGAACGTGTCTTGGTGAGGTTTGAAAACAAGAATCTTCATCAGATGAAGCAAAGTCTTACTTCTCTTCTTCCTCCTTCTGTAACCTGAGTAGCTCTTCTTTCTCCTTCTGCTCTCGCATCAGTCTGCGGTTCTCTGCCAGCAACTTTGCTGCTTCGGAGGCCGAGTTGGTGCCGACTGTGTTTTTAGAATCTAGAAGAGAGAAACGAGCAACTTAGGGTGAGGAGACGTTTCTTTTATTTCTTTAAAAGACACCTTTGATGGCTGAGATTTTCTTGTTTTTTTTAAATCTCCAATAAACTCATTTAATTTAAAGCTTCCATAATCACTTCGTCTTCTTTTAAGAATCCATTCAAGGAGCGACACGTGGACACGTTGAAACACCTTCTCAAGATGCAGATAATAAATATCTTCTTTCATGAATTAACAGATGACAATATTGTTTTTATGAAAGGGATACATGGATTGAGAGGTGACTTTAGAACCGTCTTCCCAAAGAGATAAAGCGTTTTGATACATTTTTTAATTCACCTTCAGACATTTATTATTGTGTTAATAGTCGACATCTTCTAGAGATCTATGGCGGTCATTAATCGTAACTTGGGATAATTGTTAATTTGTAGCATCATGAACCTTTCATATTTGACAATGTTACGAGTTACAGCTAAAATATACATTTTCAAAATTCTACATTCAAATGTTACGAAATGTTATTTCAAATCTTAAACCTGCCACTTTATTTTTGGGTGACAATCTAACTCTAAATTAATTTTAAACAATCAATAGATATTGCAAATGATCTAATATATATCACTTATATATATATATATATATATATATATATATATATACACTTAAGAATGGCTTTTAAACAGTTAAGAGTGTGACGGCGATAATAAAGGATTTCAAGACAGAGGAAGTGTTGGTTTGATGCGATGCTCTTAATTTGAAAGTTTATTTCCTCCTTCTGAGAAGCGTTTAGTGTTTTTACCGTAAAGTTTGGCGATCATTATCAAAGTTAAAGTGCAGCTCATGACAAGAGAAACCTGAACAACGGATAGATCGACAGCAGTACGTTCATATCTTGTTACGTTCTGATGAACAGTTGCTGTGTGAGTAGTGATGCTATCTTTTGTTGCTTCTGATTCTAGTTAATATCGTGTGGGGCCTTTAACGATTGGCTCGATTTATGCAAAAAGCACCAAAGTTTATTATCATTAACACATTTGTTTAACTGGTCGTAAAAGCGTGAATCATGTCAAGTGTGGCTCAAAAACCAAATGTTTTTAGCGGTTTTATACGGAAACTAAAATAAGTTTTGAAAAGTCGGTTTTATCTTGAAAAATCTCATGACTTTTGCTTCCCAGGATGACGGCGTCATGTTACCTTTTTTTGAAAATGTTCTTGAACATTTGAGGTCGTCATTCATTAAAAACTAACCATTTTCAAATATATTATTCATTGCAATATAATGCAACTCCTTCCTTATTAATTACAAACTTTCATATTGATTGATAATACATTTACATATAATCATTAGTCATAGTAAACATCCTGAATATTACTTTTAATACATTTGAATGTTTTAAAGTTTGGTCTTCAAACAGCAGGTGGCGCTGAAAATCATCGCGGCTCATTTTGTGTAGTAAGTCGTCATTGGACTCGCATTTGTGGTATTTTCTGTGTCGACTTGTGTCCAGGAGGGGGCAGCATCAGTGACCTCTAACAGGATGTGACACCAGATGAAAGTTAATAGGTGTCTTGCTCCACTGAGATTTACAGCGAGCTGAGCGGCTGCCACGTTGCAAACACACACACATACACACACACATTCCTGTTCATTGAGAACTGAAAGATTATAAATAAAATCAATATTCTTTTTCTCTCACTTTCAGTGACAGTGACGTTATTTTATCTTGTTATCCATCTTGTTTCAGAATAACCGACGGTTCATCTTTGTTTTTCACTGCATGTGTTAAGATCATTGACGCGTCTTCATGTTTCAAATGGACTCCAACGTTTCCACGCGTACAAACATCCTGCTAACCTGCACGATCATCTGTTTAAGCAAATATTAGGGATGACTAATGACAGTGAGTCAGCTGACTCTTAAAGCTACAGTATACACGTGTTAATGCCGCTCACTTGAATTTACTTTATTTAATAGTCAACTTGTGTTAAAAGATAAAGAATGTACTGTTTCTGTTTAAAGATCCCTCAAGATAAAAGATCAACCTTCATGTTAAAAATAGAAAATGTTCATTAATGGATGAGTTTTTCACTGTCATGTTAAATGTTAATGGTATAAAATGTACTTCAGTGCGACTCACTCACCATCTTTCTCTTTGGACTTGCTGCTGTCGGAGGACGCCGAAGCACTAGGTGGCGTGTTGAACATGTCCTTGGACTTTGAGTCTCTCTTGCGTAGTGGACCCGTCGGGGTCAGAGCCGGTTTGGGGATGGGTGGGGTTTTAGCAGAAGCGGTCTGCGGTGATGGCGGACGCTGTTTCGCTGCTCCCGGTGAGGGAGGACGATTCTTAGAGCTCTGCCTGTAACAAACATCCGGCGTCACTCGTGATCAACGCAGTGAAACTACACTTTGAATCTTACTTCGCCGTGTTCGGGGACGGCGTTCTCTTGGGGGCCGGGTTGGGGGCTGGAGACGGCGAGCGGTTACGACTGGAGGGAATAGATGGTGAAGGGGGACGTTGCCTCCCGGGAGATGGAACCTGCTTGTCTTGCTTGTTCTGTTGGTTAGCAACGGCCAGAAAATGTCAGATGGAATCTTAAACATGCATTACATCATGACATCTGTAACAGAACACAACTACAAAACTATTTAACTGTGAAGATACATTTTTGACTTTGAGATACAACATCTAATCACTGGAAGTAAATTAGTTTCATCAGAATATTGAAATGTTCTTTTTTAAGCATTACATTGTTTGAATAATTCATTTATACATTATCTAAAGGTTGAAAGAAATATATAAAATATAGAATTTAGAAAATGTATTTTGGAATATTCAACTATGTGCAAGAAAATAAATAATTTATTTTGGAAACAAAAATAAATATAATTTCAAGAATCAAAGAAATATTTAATCCAAATATTAATTCAAACTTTAAATACAAAAAATATGAATTAAGTTTAAATCTAATCCTTCAATGCTCACTGATATACTTCCATACATGTGCTGATCTATCGTCATGCATGTCTGTGTATTTTACTGAACCCTCATCACGATGTAAACATCTTGAACATCATCATGTTGACGAGCCAGTAGATCATTTCTCGTGCGAGGAGATCCCACCGACTCCAGCCTCTGCTCAGCTGACCCGATTTCATGGAGCGACTGAATGATAAGCACAAGACTGTTCTCGAGCATCTCAGCACAGACCTCTGTACCAGACAATCCGCCGGAAAGTTACAAGTACGAACACTAGGCCTGGAGTGCTGGGTGGGGTCTGCTCGCCATGGCCTGATCGCACGTATAATCGAGCCACTGTGGACGACTTTGTGGCCGTGAAAGGCTTCTTTGACAGCACGAGACAGAGGAGGCTGGCAGTGAGCGAGTCGAGGCGAGCGAGAATAGTTTGAGTTCAAACACACGGCAGGTAAGGAAGGACACATCCAATGTCTTTATTCTTCCCACATTGGGAAGGTAATTTCTCTATGATAAGCATTCATCTTGACTCCTTTAAAGACAAGTTAGACCCTCATATTAAAAAACATTCCCACATGCCACTGCCTTCTTCTTCTACTCGAAAACTAGCATAAAATATATGTAGAAAGGTTCTCACCGCTGAAGCACTCAGGGCTGCATCAGCTGACACAGACGTCGTCATTCCCGTCTTCTGTTGCCGGTCGATGCTGCGGCTTCGAACGGGTCCACGAGGAGGAGGATGAAGAGGACTTGCTGAGGCTGAGCGAGGACACAGTTGACACTCTGGTGAAGGATACAGTCATGGCAGGGCCAACGCAGCACAACCAGTTAGCAGCCGGGCCAGCAGAAGCAGCAGAAGCAGGCCAAGTGAGGGGTTTAAAAAAAAGGAAGAAATGGAGAGATGTGATGGTGTGAGGAGAGAAAGAGCAGGAGTGGTTTTGTGAGGGAACAAAAGCAGAAAAAAACAAATGATTTGTAAGATTGAAGCAGCATTTTGGCAAGCAGCAGCTTCATCAACAGTGTCATGTGTTTGAACAGCACAAACCCTTTGACAACCAAAATAAACAACCGCACACTGCACACCAGGCAACACTACAGATTACTTTAGTTACACAAAAGTTTTAGTCCGTTAGAATAGATTTTAAAAAGAAGGTAAATATGTTCAGGAAATATTCAACTAAAGCATCATTAAGATTGAAAAATATAGCAGATGTAGCTTCTGAAGACGACTGTAAACATCAGCAGCTGATGCAGATGTGTCGTGTTATATTTAGCACGGGATCAATGCTTGATAATGGCTCTGTCACGGCTCGTCCATCCAGTTTGCCGTCGAAAACACTGGACACTGTTGGGTGTTAAAAGGAAATCAGTGGCTTCGCCCTCGGGTCACATTTGGCCCCTTCAACTGCAACTCATCCGTGAAATCCCAAATCAACATGAAATCAGAAATAAAACAAACTCGGACGAATCGTCATCTTATGTAACGTGTGTGGCGATGATTTCCACTATTTTGATCAACAACTGTGTAACTGAACTCCAACAGTTTGAAGAAGAAATCTGTGCAACTTCCAGTGATTTTTTTTAATAGTTTAGCATTTGATGACACATGAATGCTATTTAATACGAATTCTGAGTAAAATATTAAAGTTCCTGATGATAATTGGACACTTATTTCGATGAATTAAATGAATCTTATAATGTATCGCAACATTTAATCAGCTATTCTGCATATTTCAGTAAATCTGATGTGTGAAAGGTTTAAATCAACATGGTGACGTGGGTGTTGTTCTCATGCATGACTGCGATGACAATGAGACGAACAAGAAGACCTCAAGGACAAGTATCAGGCTACCAAGTGAATCAACACCATCTCATTGTGATGTAACACGACGTGGCAGGTAAGCAGCTTAGAGCAAATCTCCCAGTTGGACCTGTGACTCGCGGACGCTAACTGCCAAGTCTTCTGAGATCGGCTACAGCAGAACAACAGAATAATCAATTGTGTTTTGGCGACAGAGTCCGTTTGTTGCTGAGTACAAGTACCGT
Source organism: Callionymus lyra (assembly GCF_982586985.1). Lineage (NCBI taxonomy): Eukaryota > Metazoa > Chordata > Actinopteri > Syngnathiformes > Callionymidae > Callionymus > Callionymus lyra. Next base: position 27,796,422 of record NC_141826.1, on the reverse strand, counting down.
CTGAATAAATATGCTTCAGCATTTTGATGGAAAACAAAAACTTTACATCAAGTTACAACGAAGTGACCAGAACATCCATAACCTTTAAGTTTTCATCTCATTTAAATAAACAATAGACTGAATTACTCAAGAACAGCTCATTCAAGCACCTTTTAAAAACTATACATTTTCTTATTATGAATTCTGGGACATGACATGTAACAAGTTTCAGCTGTGATGAAAGATTTGATTATAGGTTCGACTTGAATCATCACAATTTAAACAAATCGATTTTGGCCAAAAATTAAGGACCAATTACATGTTTTATATTGTTTGTTTGATGCTGACGCAGCTTATTCAAATGTAGACATAGCTTAATTGATTTAAGTTGCTTGAAATAAGCGTCAACTAAAGTCAAAATCAAAAGTAAAAAACAGTGTTTGTGTTTTTATTTTTCATTTAGAGGATCACAAAGAACAACTATCTTTTATTTTTTACCCCCTGGAGCTTAAATCATTGAAGTTTTAAATCATTAAAATGAGAGGTCCTTATCTTTTGGCCAAAACACTTTAAAGAACGATTGTAGAGGACTTCTTATTCGGAGGACTACGTCTACTCCTGCTTCCTCTCTCAGGACGTCATACTGTTATGTTACCTGGAGCGTCTGATCCTTCCGCAGAAAGGGCCGCGGCACTCTTGCTCCTAGCTATTGAGGCCTGGGTCGGAGTGAGCAGGCGACTAAGGAGCCCTCCATCCACAGTGCTCACCGGTGGCCTGCGTGCTACACGGCCCGAAAATCACCCGAGAATTTGTGAAAGGCCGAAGAGAGAAGAAAGATGGGGCGAGACGGGGGGAAGACAAAACAAAAAGGGGGAGAGTGTTGGGGGTCAATGCAATTTAGAAAAGGTCACCAAGTGATTCAACCAACAGGAAAGACACATAAAAGGGTTATGTCTCAATATTCTTGAAGTCATCTTAATATTTGACCATCACAGAATACTGAGACACAGAGACTGGTCGTCAGGGACCATCGGTCAAACATCGAGCTCAAAATCAATGGCTCCTTGAGGCAGAGTGAGATTTGCTGACTGGTGGAAAAATAAACCATTAGTGAGCTGGGAAGACAGTTAGGAATGTTGTTGGAGGATCTGGAGACACAGGCAAGGACCAAAAGTGAAAGACCAAGTGACTGTGTGAAGAATGAAGATCGTCATGAAAATGTGATGAAGATGAGGATTTTATGAAAACAGTAGTGATTGTATTGGCCTTAAAAGTCTAGCTTGTTACATTTAAAAGTTATTTTTTAGCTTTTTACAATAAAAATAATACACGTTTATGTCATTGGAATATGATCGTGTTGCTGTTTTTAACAATGTGATCAACACAGTCTAAATGTGGAAGTTTAACAAGTTGACACAATCAGTTTAATCAAGTGAATCATGTTTTCCTCGTGCTTTAGGGCTTTAATGTGGTCCCTCGTTTTATTTGTCACTCGTTAGAATGAAGAAAAATAACTCAACATTGTATTTGAGGCGTCAATCCTCTCAGTAACAATTACCTTAACAACTCTCATAATGCTTTGGCATCATGAGAGTTCACGGTTTTGTTAGCGCCATAAGTAAGATTGGTGTAGAAATTAGCGTCTCCCACTAAGTTAAATTGTTGTGTTAAAGTTAATAAATCATGTGTTAAAACACATTTAGTAGTACTGTGTGCAAGAAAGCGCAGAACAACAGCAAGATATTGGAAGTGAAGAAGGATCTGGCGAGGGACCACTGTACTTTGATAAGTATCTTAGTGATGAGAAGATTAACTTAGTGACATTTGTGTAGTTGGAGTACTCAGTGTATTTCACTGATAGAACAGAAACATTAACAGTGAGGGGAAAAGAACGATCAACAATCTGGGGAGGAAAAAACAATCAACACATTGTGACAAAGGTTAGTCTTGAGACAGAACAAGCAGTTTTGCTGATTTTAAAAACAAATGTCACAGGCTTGAGGTGAGTCAGAAACACTATCAAGCAAGTCAATTGGATCGAAACACCCAAGCTGTGAAATGCAGACATAAATATAGTTAGTGGAGCGAGGAAGAGCAGAGCAGATGATTGAGAGCAAAGATAAGTTGGCCCATAAGGTACTGAATAGAATGAAAGAGTTTTTGAAGATCACCACCGCCCGGTCCGGAATGTCAGTTTAGCGTCCCCGCATCGGCTCGTAAAGAGTGTTTATTTTAAATGAGCAGGCTGTTAATGTTAGAGCATGCCGGTTAATACGATTGTTTTGTCGTTGATTCAGAATGAGATGATAATGCTCGGATCATGCTAGCAACCTTGATCATCCGCGGTCCCTTTAGCAGTCTTGACTTGGCTCTGTGCTCCGCCAACACTTACTCGTGTTAGCGACGAGCTTCTCTTCTTTATGGAGCGGCCTGGACATGAGAGCGTTATAGTTTAGCACTTTAGAGTTAGATCCATGTCTTAGTTAGTGACATTTGTAATGTTTTAATTATCTTAAATCTAAACAATTGAACTACACAACTCACACATATATAATCCATCTAGAACTTTTTTATATCTATAACTTCATTCTGACTTAACTTAACAAATACAAAAAAATATTTATAAAAGATAAAATGTATTTTTTACATAAAGGGTTATGATAAAGGAGATATCTTGATGGTATAACTTATTTGTTTTAAATACAGCTTGTCCAGTTTGGCATTGTATTGTGCTATAGATGTTTTCTATACATTTCACATGGAGCATTATTTCAATCAAAAGAAACTGTAAAGTGATTAGATGTTTTTCTCCACCTGTCTGTTCCACCTGAAGCTTTTTGTCATCTTCCTTAGTGGCCTGAGCAGCTCTGCCATTACTAGGCAACCGGTTACAAGAAGAACTCCTTGACTTAAAACCTGAGAGACAATGATGAAACACCCAGTGGTGAATTTGAATGTTGCCTCAATTGTTGTTGTAGTTAATAGCTTTAAAAGATCATTTATGAAAGAGAGGAAGACACACATATCCATTGTAGAAAAAAACATTTCAATGAAGATTATAAATAAACTTTTATACGGATCATTGTAACTGTAAAAACTTCTAAAAACAACAGAGACAACAATGAAAACCGGAGCCATCAGCAGGTTTTAACAAAATCTTGCTCTAGAAAGTCAAGTCAATTTTCACATCTCTGTAAAAACACAAGATGTACTTAAACAAATAGTGATGAAGCAGGGAAGGGTGTGGGTGAGTTTGGGTTGTTTTAAGGAAGGCTGGGAAGGAGGAGACTTACTTTTGTCAGGAGATTTGATGAGGGTAGCGGAGGAAGAGGATAAGCGTTTACTGATGTTAGCTTCTGATGGCTGTTTCAGGTTCATGGTGGACGTGGAGCGCTTGTCCACTAGTGGGGAGGAGGACAGACAGACATGGGAGACAGGTTTACACGGGAGGCTGGTCGAGGGAGGAGGGGAGTTAGGGTTAATGAAACAAGGTTTTACTAAATACCACGCCTTCTAAATGGGGCTGAGCACACTTTGTTAAAAAAAAACGTTACATATGATACATATGTAATGTTGTGTCAAACAAGACAACATTCCCAGCAACAGTTAAACATCAACATAGCGATTAGTCAAAAGCCAAGAGGTCCCAACCATTGAACAGAACATTAACCAGCTCAGAGCTGCTGACCAGACCATTACCAAATGATGAATCCTATTAAGCTTCTATGGATTCACTGGTAGAACCTGGAAAGCCCAAAATGCCCAGCAAGCTCAAACAACATTCAGAGCATTTTCCAGCTCCAGACACCGCTGGTGTTAGAGTATAAAGGAAAGTGGGTGCTTGTGTGAGGAAGGAAACGTGACCGAGACGACTGAGCCACAGAGCCAGTCCATGCTGTGCAGCTACAAGGTTGGGCAGTTTATAAAAACCTTGTCGACTCCTCGGTGGCTTTTCAGGTGAGGCTGGAGAGATAACTATAGCTACTGGAGACGAGGCACTGACATCAGAGTCTCCTGTGGGAAAACAAACCTCTCAGGGAAGATGGGAGACAAAGACATGGGGAGGAACATCCCAGCAAACAAATACTCTCAACAAAAGTCCACAGCAGCAGATTTAAAAAGATCTACAATGGACTTCAAAAGAAATAATCTGAGACATGCATTAGATCGTTACAACCAGTATATATAATAGTTAAACAAAGACACTGAAGGGTTTTACCTCCTCGTCCATCCGAGTCTGTGGACAGCCCCCCCCAGGACCACCTCTTTTGTCTCTGGTCCACACGTTGACTACGCTCCTGTGTCCGTCTCATGACCGCCTCATAGTGCTCCTGCAAAGAAAACCATCCTCAACTTTTTAACCAAACTGAAATCTATATGTCACGACAAAAGGAAGCACATAACTTTGGTTCTGAAGATTTAAATATAAATGTCAAACACATGGACTTCTTAACATCTTAACAAGAAGCTTCCAATCGAAACACAATCTGTTATACGACATTAAATTACTTTTCAAAAGTGAACCAAAGCCACGCGATGTTCTGAAAGTGCAACAGCGATGTAGCTAACCTTCTCTTCTTCCTGCTTTTGCTTCCTTTTCTCCTCTACAGCTATTCTTTTCTGCTCCTCCTTCTTCCGCTGCTCCACCACCTTCTTCTGACGCTCTTCCAGCTGACGCTCCACTTGCATCTTGGCTTTGCGCTCACGTTCCATGATCTGAGAATCACGCAGAGCTGAAACCAAATGAAACATGAGTGAAGATTAACGTGTTGGTTCATGTCTGCATGAGTAAGAAAAAAAGACGGTTTTATTTCTTAAGAAATGTCTCAAGCCTCGCTTGGACAGCAGGAGTATGATCGACGAGTCGTTCACTACATGAGATCTACACGTTTAATATGGAAAATGTTTTGGACTGAAAGAGGATCTTTCCTGATTTTTTGTTTTTTTTAAAAACAGCAGTCAAAGATGGTCTAACTCTTACCTTGTTGTTTCTCTGCCTCGTCACGTCTTTCTTTAGCTACTCGCAGACGGTCGTCTATTCTAAGCGCAGCACCGTCGAGGACTGCAAGCAAAAATATCAGTTGGTGAAGAACGATTCATTACGGTAAAGAGACGAGGAAGATCCTAGACTGACGACGTGTTAAAGTTTCAGAGGGAGGATGTATTCGTGTAGCTTTCAGAGGCGAGAAGAATGACTGGGAAGTACATTATATATAAATGCAGGAGTGAAGGTGATGCTCAAGTCAGTGTACAGGTCTAAGTTAGAGAGAGTTCTGGATGTCTGGTCATGTCTTAAATCTTTTAAACATCAGCCGTTTTGATTGACACACGTCTGATCCAATCAAATCTCTTAGTGCTCCACTCAATGGGCGGAGTTTATGACAAAGCAAGCGTTCCATTGGTTGATGTTGTAACTTGTGGTCCAATCAGCTGGAGCTTCACTAACATGGTTTCCCTTGAGTGTGTAGAGTCAATAAAGTTGTTCTTATATTAACACAATCAAGTATCAAACTTATTAGAAAAGAATCATGTGACCGAGTGAACTGATGACGTGTGACTCTCTGGACATATCAGATGTCATCCGAGAGGCTGCCCTGAATGTCAATCAAGTGAAGTGACTTGTAGATGATAGTCAATGTACATCTAATTTCTACTAACAAGTGTTTTTACCCTACACCTACAGATGATACTCTTCGTCCTACAGAGTAATGTTGCCGAGATATTGATCCTAATATTCTTAAGTAATGAATGATTATTTAATGTAAACTTTCAATCTTGTTGTTAAATTGATAGCGATGCAAGATTAACAGTATATTCACAAATATGTGGGTTGTAATTGACAGTCTATATTTAATACCTTCACAGCAATAGATACAAATGCACAAAATAAAACAAAATAAACAGTGAAATATGTACTTAAGTCAAACTGGCAAGTGTGAGGAACAGATGATTGATCTTCTTGAATTTTTCACTTGAGAAAGGATGACGCGGAGAAGAAAGGGGGGTGATGTTGAAGAGAGGAGGAAAGAGGAAGGTTTACCTGGCCGACACCCCTGAGGTTTAGCCTGTGTGTTCGCTGTAGGTCCTGGACTGTTTCCTGCCGAGCTGCGTCGCTCCTCAGCTTGGGCCTGGGCAGCTGCAACTGCATACAAAGAATAGCAACGTCTCAGTTTGGGATTTTATGTGCAAAATAACAAGAAAAAGTTGAGGTTTTATTTTAAAAATTGGCATTTGGTTTTTGCATAACTTCCTCTTTTAAGAAAAGTTGTTTGAAAAAACCATCACTTCTATGAGATAATTAAAGAAATAAAATCTTGTTCTTCTTAAGTTGTTTAAGTTTTGACCAAACAGAGAGAAATAAGCAGATACAATCTCATGTCCAGAGCTTTTATTCTGTACTGCTACCAAAAAAAGTTCCCAAGTTGCGTTTCCAACACTGGTAATAAAGGTTTCTTGTTCTGAAGCCGAAAATATATCAGAATATTTGAGGCTTTTGAAATATACAGCATTATTGTAATCAACATTTGATACAGAAATAAATCATTTTATATTTTCATACATCACATATGACTCACTTTCATCATTAACTTGTGATGCACCAAACAAGTCAGAATGTGTTTCTGCTTCACGCATAAAAAATAATAATGACGATGATGATTTATATTAAAAAAATGTAGTCACATTTCTCGTGTTACAAGAAGATAAGAAGAGCCAGAGAGGAAGGAAGCTTAAAAGAGCAGAATCAAGCAGTCTGTCTTTTAGGTTATTATCCAGAGTCTCTTTCCTTCTCGTCTGTAATTTCAGCACATCTGACTTGCTGACATTGCAACAAAACAGATTCTTCATCATGTGATGTGGATCACGCTTTCAATATTCCCAGATCCCTGTCCCTGCTTGTCCTGCTTCAGCCAGAAACAATACAACTGCACATGTTTGAAAATGTTCATGACCATTGAACGTTTGTTGCAATCATTTCTTAAACAAAATTAAACAATATTTCCAGAGCGAATGCAGAACCATCTGATGGGCTTCACCGTTATCTACTTCTTTCTTAGAGCACACGTTTCAACTTAAAGCCAAATCCAGTGTATCAGGTCACTTTTATCTAGCATTTAAGAATATCAAATAAAAATAATTCAATAAACAGACGACACTTTAAATGTTGATCTGATGACTTAAGATACATGGACTTATAATTGTTAACCTGATTTTAAATATTAACGTGTTGCAGGCCGAGTCTGACACCACGACTCGAGAAAAGCACAAATTAGAAATCAAAAGCACAAAATAAATAGTTTGTTCACTGAATAAATGCAGTTTTATTCAACTCAGTGACTAAGTACAATAAACTAGTCAATATATTATTTTAAATCAATTTACATGCCTATTGAGATCGGTATGTTTCAACATTATCTAAATATCAAGAAAAGACCACAGATGAGTAAAACCCTGAAATCTACTCGTATAAAGAGGGAATCAAATGGCTTGAACTGTGAAAAATGTCCAATTAATCAGATGATATACATCAAATATACTGTTTTAGTGTTTAAAACTACGAGGCGAATCATAATACAACTTAATTTTGCAATGGAACAATATCTATGATAATTTACAAATCTGAACTATTTGGTAAAGAAAATCTTCTCTGAAATACTTAATCTTTTGGAGAATAGCTACTTGATAGAAGTGTGACAAAAATATTGATACACAGATGTATGTATTCATTAATGTATCAATTAAAGTAGTATATATATTGCAAAAGAAATGGGGGGGACTTTTCAAATCATATTTAAAAAAGATGTATTTTGTTTCATTTATATTCAATGAGGCTTGTGTTAAATTAATATTTATTTTCTTTACAATTAACGTTCAAACCTTCACAGCGTTGGTACACAATGAAATCCTAAATACCCCAACTGAGGACGAGAGGATATAGTGGATTCCAGCAGCTGATGTTTGAACTACAACAATCACAATACATAAATGAAATGCAGAGAAGTCTAAAACCATTATGAAACTACACAACTGTAGTAAAACTGTACATCACACATATATTATCGATCGATGGTGAGATAAGAGTCAATCAATTGATCACTGGCATCATGAAATAGAAATATTGTCTGGAGAGTAAATATGTTTGGCAGCTGAATAAAGGTTTGCTAAAGAAAAGTGAATTAAACATGTGGGATTAAAATGAGCATTTTCTCAACAGGAAGATGTTGAATCTAAGTGTTCATGAAGGATATGATCTTCTTTGTTCAAGAGACCACTTCAGACCCAAACACACTTGGATTAATATTAGCCAATCACGGCAGCGCATCCTTCCGTCACCATGGAGATTTGCTATTCAAGTGCAGAGACACTGCAGACATGTAAATATATCCGTAAGTGCGTCAAATCTTTACTTCCAACAATGATATTCCCTTGAATCACATAAAAGAAAGAGCCCTTTATATGAAACACTTCTGTACTCACAGAATCACTCGGTTAAGTTGTCAAACTGGGTCTATTGTAATACTTTAACAAGGTAGGATTGTAGCCTCTTAAACTTTCAAGAAACAAAAAAGGCCAATAACATGAGCCCCTTCACCACTGGGTGCCCGACATCTTCAGCCAGCTTCGAGAGACCCCGAGACATTTCCAAGCCAGAGTTGAGAAGTTGCGTCTTCCCCCCGGGACTTAGCCTCATGATCTCCTTTCACAAGACAAGCTTGAAAAAAGATTTACAAATGAGAGCAGCTAACGAAAGAAATGTCCACCGGCTCATGTCCAGGCAGAGATGTTGAGAAAGGTAAATATGTTTGGATCATGTTGGACAGGGTTTCTGACGGAGACCAAAATCACAAACGTATCCCCACATGCGAAGATAAATCATTTCTAAAGATCAGCTGAATTAAAATTAAATTTGAGAGAGAAACACCAGTGTCATCATATGCCTTGTATGCAAAAATAAAGATCACTTGAGCTGCTGATAAATAATGGATGAGGCTCTGCAGAGTCCACTGATTCACTCAGTACTTAAGACCACCACAGGGACTTGTGATACTGCAGGCCAGACAAAGAGAACCTAAACAGGAAGCCGGTCAGCTTTTATTCACGCGCGAGTAACTTCTGCTCAAATACAAACATTTATTTAATTCCAATTACGATATAAAATCCTGTCGTCATTTAATCCGTCAATACCATCCAAAGAAGCAACTTGAGAGGAAGTAAATCATTCAGCCTGTATGTAATCCTCAGCCTGGAGGCGTGTGGAACCAGCAGCTCGTAGTACAGGAAGTGCGTGTGCTGCAGTAATTGCAACGGTTTCTCCCAGGGTCAGTCAACTCTTAGTGTGTCTACCGTCTGGTTTGTACGAGAACAGTTGCAATCTCTGCCATCGGCAGCCCAGAGTTCCATCGGTGGCTTAACATCTCAGCTCCAAAGATAACACTGCTGATGCATGATCACACACACGCGCACACACACACCAGATCTCCATTGGGATTACTCCAGACTTTGTCATGCAAAGGTAAGCTCTTGCTATTTGCAGAAGTTGCAGGATAATGCATCCAAAGGGAGCGTCATGGTGGAGGTGAGCCTGGTGGCCTCAAAGAGAAGGTCAGCGTGTTCTTGGCCTTCATTTCTCTCCGTGAGATCAATTCACTACATTCATCTTATTTCACACCGACTGTTTGCTGGGAAATAACAGGAATACTAGAGGGACCTTAAAATCATGTACCGAGCAATATGTTTATATTCTGTTTTTATGCAGATGTTAAATGATCAATACTGTTTAAATACATGTTGACATAAAGCTACTATCATTATTCTTATCAATATAAATTGTATGGCTTATAATACACAGACAATTAAAAAGACAACAATTGATTTGAATTAACAAATTAATTAAGTATTTTATCCAGTTAGAATAATGCCAACATGATTTATTTACTTTGACAGACACTTTTCTAAAATGTTACATAGAAACACATACACACAGTGACAGAAACATGCCTTCATAGTTTAGGAATCACTTTCTCAACCACTGAAACCAAGTAAATCCAGGTAAAACCCAGTAGAAGAATGTATCTCCACCATAAATATATTGTACAACAGATTATACTGCACTAAATACACGTTTGCTGAAATATATAGATCATCATGGCAAACCAGGAGCATAAAAGAATAAGGAAAGTCTTTAGCAGCAATAATGATTTAACTATAATCTAATTGATAAATTAGTTGAAAATGATCTAATTTGTACTGTACAACAGTGACAGCATGACGAGTAATTCAACTCTTAAAGTACAACAATGATTATCTTTTTACAACTAAATTGAAACCCAGAAGAAAAACGTTTTTCTACATTAGCTTTACATGTTTTTCATTTACATAACCTTGCAAATGTTCTTTTGTAATTTTCCTCCTCGCTGACATTCTTGTGGAAATCACCACATGCTCGAGTTAAGATTCCTGACATGATTTCATCGTCGAGCGTCCAACCAAAGCCGCGGAAAATTAGGACATGCACTTTAGGATCCTGCCTCCCTCACAACACATCCAGGTCACATTAAGCTCCGTGGATGTTTTCATAAAAACCACATAATTGGGTGGATTGTAAATTCCAGATTGACAGCGCTTGGAAAGGTTGGAGTTCACAGGAACGACGGCGGTAAAAATGTGTTGCAGCCAGAAGTAACACACGCCGACACCCTCGCCGGGTATGCAGAAAACTTCCTTTTACCCTAAAAGTGCAGTCAAAACAAACTGTGCATTCACAGCATCTGCAGACGCACACACACACACACACTCACACACTCACAAACACACCCTCCATGCTCGACTCTGCAGATGACGGATGAATGAAACGCAGTGTTGCTTTTTTTTTAATGACAATTGTCCTTTTTTTTCTCCTGAGAGAAGCATCAAAACTGCCATGTTGTGATGAAACATGTCCATCTTATCTGTGTCTGACACCAGCTTTATCTGAAATTCAGGTCACACATTGTTATAGTTTCCATGCATGAATAAAGGGGGGGTTTATGCCATATGTCAACAAGTAAGACCAACCATGGACCTGCTTACAAAGCGCTCTCATGACAAGACAAAGCACAGAACCGAACATAATATATGTAAAATAAAGGAGCAACAAACCGGACATTTAATGTTTAATATGCTTTAAGAGTGACAGTTGACTAACAACTGGAGCCATATGTACAATATCTACGTGTGAAATGTCACGTGTAAGTGGATACAAGTGTCTAAAAAGACCGTGAAATACACATTTAGAAGATGATTTCATTACAAGTGTAAATAGCTTCATGGCTAAGAGCCACAAAAGTTAAAAAGTCTAAATGACTAAAAGTACCACAAAGACACCGGGTTAACTTCGCACGCGTTACAGTCGTTATTATGGTCAATATAAAGCCGCTTTACGAAGATACAAGTCAAAAGTTTGGTTTAGTTTTCACTTTAATTTCCGCGTCCATTTTTTTAGCCGCTAAACCCTGCAGGAGCTAAAGTAGTTTAGCATCGATGCTACATGAAGGGACCGCCGGGGAGACAGTTCCCGCGAACGAACCCAAAGTCTCCGAAAAACACGTTTCACGGGCCGAACTTCTCACCCATCTGGGCCCGCAGGCCCTTGAGAGTCGCCGAACTCTCCGCCATGTCGAGCAGCGTCGCGTCTCTGCGTGTCGTGTCCGGGCGGAGGCGCGCGGCTGCCGGCAGGACTCGGACACCACGGGACGTGGACGCCAAAGAGCGCATCCGGTCAAGAGGGCTCACTCTGCGGCGTTTCCGCGAACCGGACGACTACGTCGAGTCATCGCGAATTCAATGGTTTGTCGTTCAGACAATAAATAAATATATAAAAAAAATCAGAAGAAAATCACTTTTAATTGTAAACGCGATCATTTAGATTATAGAATATTTTAGATTTAAATTAATAATAATAATTGTATCAAACACTCGACTTCATGTTTGGATTTAATCTCGTTTTATTTAAATGTTAATCTCAATTTTCAAAATGTAAAACAAACATTAAAACTAAATCTTAATTAACTTCCGCTCCAGTAAAATGTTTCAGCGCGAAGTGAAGCTCTTCTCTCGATATATTATCTTTGTGCTGTCAGACAAATAGAATATTTGACTTGATGGACGTGACGTTACCGGGAACAGCGCCCCCCAGTGTTCGCGCGGATAATCTCACCCACTGCAGCCACACAGGCCTCTGGACAAATGGATTAAAATGTTTTTTTAAATATTCGTTTATTCAGAATCAAATAAAAGTTAAAGACTTAAAACCACTTGGTAATTGAGCTGCACATGATTCTTTAGCTTTATTAATATGAATTAAAACATATATATATTCCTGGTAACACTGGCTTCATGCTTTTGTTAATGAGAAATAAATAAGAAAGGATATAAAAAACATGTTTTCTTACCGCTTCAGTCTCAAACGAGCTCCTGACGGAGATTAAATCCTGTTTAATGAAGTGTTGCGAGCGAAGACTAAGGTTTTCTCAGCGCTGCCTGATCTTCTTCTGGGACGCGAACACTGTCTCCTCTGTCCTGGTCGCGCTCACATGGTCTCGCCGCCGGCCCTCGCCGCCGTTACACGGTAAACAGGAAATAGACTCATGGTCACATTTGTTAAGATTCCCAGTACGAACCATTCATCTTCGTTCACATGACTCCCAAGGAACGTGAGTCTGTGAAGATGCTGATGCTCCTGGTCCTCACAGGTGTATCCTAGCAACCGCTGGAGGACCGGGCAGCAGGGCCTGGACCAGCCGAGGTGCTCAGGTACAGGAAGAGATCCTGGAAGACTCTGATGTGAGCCATGACCCCCCAGAGACAAGCCCAGTCTTGTCATCGAGGTCCTGTCCTCAGAGGGGTCCAGCAGCAGAGACAAGTCTTGGATCACGTCGTGGTCCAGAGTCTCCACTTTCTCTGCTGGAACACAACATTCATCAGATCCTTCTTTCAAGTTTGACAATCAGACGAGAATCAAATACTTTCTCTGTAACTGAAGGAGTTTATGAATAAACGTTGAAGTTTTAATGTTGAACGATCTGATATAAAACATGATCCATAACATGTTCAGATGAAATATATACATGAAGACATGTTTAAATAACTAATACCTTTAATCTATAAATTATCTTGTTTGATTATAGTTGAAAATTGTTTGATTTCAGTGGAAAATTGTTTGATTATAGTTGAAAATTGTTTGATTATAGTTGAAAATTGTTTGATTATAGTTGAAAATTGTTTGATTATAGTTGAAAATTGTTTGATTAAAGTTGAAAATTGTTTGATTATAGTTGAAAATTGTTTGATTAAAGTTGAAAATTGTTTGATTATAGTTGAAAATTGTTTGATTATAGTTGAAAATTGTTTGATTATAGTTGAAAATTGTTTGATTATAGTTGAAAATTGTTTGATTATAGTTGAAAATTGTTTGATTATAGTTGAAAATGTTTGATTATAGTTGAAAATTGTTTATTATAGTTGAAAATTGTTTGATTACAGTTAAAAATGGTTTGATTATAGTTGAAAATGTTTGATTATAGTTTAAAATTGTTTGATTATAGTTGAAAATTGTTTGATTATAGTTGAAAATGGTTTGATTATTGTTGAAAATTGTTTGATTATAGTTGAAAATTGTTTGATTATAGATTTAAGAGAAAATACGTCTGAATACATTGAAGTTTGTTGCAAACGTACATTGAGCTTTTTCCCAGATTCTTTGTAGATTTTCTTCCATCTAATCAAACAAAGATAAATAAACGTTTCTCTTTTAATTGCAGATTTAGTTTCAAATCATCGTGGCTGCATCTTGAATCTTCTCCAGGTACTCCAGAGACTTCTTCTCGTGGAGCTTCTATATTTGTGGTGACGTTGATCATTATCGACAGACAAGCCTCGTTCTTCTCTCTTGAAGGAAACGTGAATCAAAGTCACAGAAGTCGAACTGAATCATCTGTTGACACGTCTGTGGATGGATCAGAAGGAACTGGACGATCCTGCAGTAAAGCTTCCTTCAGCACAGGACAGCAGGCAGTGGATTCTTCTGGGAACAGAGACTTTACTTTCTTCAATAAAACCTGGCAGTGTCTTGACTCACTGAACCTCTCTGAGGTCACAAGAAAAACCCAAGAAAGCAGAACGAAGGTGAAAACCAAGCAGGCCGTGACTGAGAAGATCAACAGGATCGAACGTTCTTCTTGTTCTTCCTCTTCTTCTTCTTCTTCTTTTTGTTGTTGTTCTTCTTCCACAACCACAAAGAGTCAACAGCATGAAAGTGACTCAACATTCTTTCACACGGAGGATGTGAGAAGAACAGAGGATGGATCTTCTCTTCATGTTCGGATCTTCTCGCCGGAGAACGGCGTCCGTGAGGAGAAACACTCTTGGTTTGATGGACGACCACGAGACAAACGTGAAGGTTCCACGTCTTCTCTCGAGAAGTTCCTCGAAGCTGAAGATGTTTGGATCGTTCAGGAACGAACGTGATGAAAACAAACCATCAATACATTCAAAATAACCTGTTGAAAAAAAGTTAATCCACACTTTATTTGACAATAAAATACATAAACACACAAGAGTTATTTTTGTCAATATTACATGAAACTAGTTCTTATTTCCTAGTTACAAGTAATACATCAAATACTGTTCAAATGTATTGTCTCTTTAAAGTACATAATCTAACGAGTACTTTTCAAGATGATGAAATTAAAGTATACATACCGTATACAAATACCGTCATTAAAACTAATGACGTCAACAACATATAATGAAAATAATAAAGAATATAATAATGAAAATAATAAAGAATAAACTCTCATATCTGGTGAAGTAATTGATTTCAAAATAAATTATGAATCCATTCACTGATGTATAAAAGATCCAGTGAAATATAATCGTTATCCTCCTCAAGAATGATCGTTTAAAAAGTATTTTTGGAGAAAAGTAATTCAATAAGTTTGATCCGAGACTATAGCGGTAGAGGAAGCGATCCAGCGCGCATGCGCAGAACGTCACGTCAACGGAAACAAGATCTAAAATCGATATGATGACGAAATTATTTTCGAACTTTGGAATCGACTTACTTGAGGAAAAATATAGACAATAGTTGCTTTTTGTTTCTTTCGAAATACATTTTGTTTTTCTTTAAAATATAGATGATTAAAATATGATATATTATTAAAATATGATATTTTATTAAAATATGATATATTATTAAAACATCATATATTATTAAAATATGATATATTATTAAAATATTATACATTATAGCATCTGTTTATGATCTCACTCTTCATAACAACTTCCACACACAGCGTCACAGACGCAGGTTTAGAGCGACACCTCGCGGCAGTTCAGAGGATGACACCGAGTCCTGCAGGGACTCACGTCCGTGTCGACGCTGGAAGAACCTTCTTGGCAATGAACGCAAACGCCATCACCGCCTTCACTGAACCCCTCAGTCCTGGACACACAGATCCTTTCGTTCAAGTGCACCTTTCAAACCAGGTGTTTCTGCTCACCTGACAGCTGCTCACCTGCCGCACACTGTTACCAACCTGCGTTCCTCATTATGCAGGCGGATGATGTGTGTTTGGGGGCGTGTCTAGGTGTGTGTTGAGGAGGAGGTGAGCAGTGAAGCCGCGTGTGCACGTTTGTCCGGAGAAATACTATTGGAAATAAAAACCATTGAAGCCAGTAAAGTTGTTGTTCCCGTGGAGACTCTCCGTGACCATCTTCATCTTAAGTATACGGACATAAAGTTACCACCGACGAACGAGCCAGATAAGTTGATAACTTGGTTTCGGAAACCAGCGGGTCTTAACCACGGTAAAGACGCCAGGAGGCTGGAAAGGTAACACTGGGGGCTCGTCCGGGATCGTTTTGCACATGAAGACCGGAGTGTCACGGAGAGAAAAGAGGAAAACAAACTTTTAAGTGGCTATAGTGACAAGATGGCGGCCCGCGGTGACGACGCAAATCAAATCACCGGAGCGACATATTTCAAGATGAGGACTCCTGGAGTAAGCAATAACCCTTTTCTGTCGGATATAAAATATGTTGAAGTTGAAGACGACGGGGATTATATGAATGACGGACATTTTCCTCTATTGGAGTTAAACCCGGTTCGAGCTAACTTTGATAGAAGGCTAACAAGCGATGAGCCGATATGTTGCACTCCAGCCACACCGCATCAGGGAGCCATGTTGCTCAGTCCTCCAACTTTTGCATCCACCAACCCTTTGTTAACGGAATATTCTGCAGCAAGGAGTGTGTTTCCGAGTCCTGCCCAGCCAGAATATGATGGTTACAATTACATTTCTTCCCTGAATTCCATTGAAAATGACTTTGAACGGACTGTGATTACTGACAATTACCTACCTACAGTCCTATCCATTCCCACAAGTGCCATCGTTCCCCAGCTGGATATCCAACCCTGCCAACAACAGTTCATCCTTATTCCCGGAACATGCCTCATTCAACACCCATGGGCGATGGCCAACTGTACAGTGCAGGCCAGCAAGAGTCGAAACGCGTCCACTCCACACCATGCCGCCATTACGCACGGAGGGTAGTAAACCAGGACGCCACAGACGGCAGCGATGATGAGCAACGTGGAACGAGAGAGAGAATTCCCACGCTGTGACCAGGTCAGTTTGACTGTTCAGGTTCATGGAAAGACTTCCTTTACCAGTTTGATAGCTGTGCAAGTGCTAACCACTGGACTGAGAAGACCATGGCCGTCCAAAAGCGATACAGTCTGACTGGTGCAGCTGGTGCCATCATCCATAAGAACCCCGGATCTGCCAATTGGAGCTTTAAGCGCATGGTGGAGGAGGTGGAGGCTGCCTATGGACCATGCTCGGAACATGCGGCCGCCATTGGCATTGAATTGAGGCAAAGAGTCCGTAAGCCAGGTGAACCTCTACACGCACTCAGGGACGACATATACGAGAAGGTCTCCATTGTTTATGCTGACCGGACTGATGCAGCGCAAGACTGTATCCATGTTGAGATCTTCACCAACGCCATGGCGGATGCTGAGGTAGTACAGAGGCTTTCAGAAGACCGACCCCGCACCCTGGCGAGAGCTTATGAAATAGTACACAAGTATGAAGCCACCAGAAGAGCTGCCAGGGCCGTCACACAAATGATGCGTCAAGGGGGCCGTGGCTCTGTGGCACCAGTGACCAGAACTGCAAAGCTACGGGAACCGGCGTGCATGGTGATGAATGAGGAGCCTGAGAGGCCACCAAGGATGCTCGCTGAAACACTGCAGAGGGCACCAAAAACGTCCATACCATGGCAGGCTAACAGAAGCAAGTACAAAAAGACAAGCAGGGAGAAGTGGTATGTCACAACTGCTCTGGAGTGGGACACATTCAGAAGAACTGCCCCTCCCCTCGCCAACAACCATGGCGTCCCACTAATGATGGCCTCAGCTCCGCACTTGATCCAACAACAGTCATCTTTGTGAAAAGAGTGAAGATGGCACCGGCGTGGTCGAAGGCTGAGGATGTAGGACGTGTTTCTCTGCGGCTCCTGGAAATGTGACTAATTTTATATAATATACACCATTTTTGCGAACTATAACCACAGAAAACAGCGACAAGACCTCAACAGATTCTTCGAATTTATTTTTGAAACTTTATTTCATCAACAATGTCATCGACTCGTCAGAAAACAGAACCGCCGAGAGCAGGCGCAGCAAAGCCCCGGAGGCTAACGTCGATAGCCCGCTTAGCAGCGAACTTTTGCAAGCCATGATGGACTCTCTAGAAGCCGACATCTTCGTCAAAATTGACTCTTCACTGGCTACTATTCGCTCTGAGATCGCAGCAGTACAACGAGAAGTGAGCGAGTGCATTGAGCCGCTGAAAGAGAAGATCGGAAAACACGAGCAGACCCTCCTGGATCTTGAACACGCTGCCACGGATTATGGCGACCGCATCGCGGAGCTCGAGGCCTCCGTGAACACGCTGACCGCGCAGGTGAAGCGACTGGACGACAGGTGCGAGGACCTGGAGGGACGCTCGCGGAGGAACAATATCCGACTGGTGGGACTGGCCGATGGAGTGGAGGGTTCCCGTCCCACGGAGTTTATTGCTCAACTTCTGAAAGACGTTCTGCACCTGGACACGGAGCCGCTGCTGGACCGAGCCCACCGGACATCCGCGAACAAGGAGGGGACGGCACCGCGATCATTCCTGACGAGGGTCCACTATTTCAAGGTTCGCAACGAGATTCTGAGACGAGCGGCGGAACATTCTCCTCTTCTCTACCGGGGCAAACCGTTCTTCATCTTCTCTACCGGGGCAAACCATTCTTCCTCTTCTCTACCGGGGCAAACCGTTCTTCATCTTCTCTACCGGGGCAAACCATTCTTCCTCTTCTCTACCGGGGCAAACCGTTCTTCATCTTCGCCGACTATCCACCCGCGGTTGCTAGGAGACGAGCAGCATCACAGAGGTGAAGCGCTGCACTCTTGCCCCGGCATCAAGTTTGGTCTGTTCTTCCCGGCGGTTCTCAGGATCACAACTTCTGATGGGATAACGCATCGTTTCCAGGACCAGCAGCTGCATCTGACTTCGTTAAGAAACACCTGAAGAAGGTGGTGGATCCAAACACTTAAGTCGTTGTGGGTGAGCAAATATTCTGATTTAAATGTTGACAACAAGATGTTCTTAGATTGAGTTTTTGTCTACAAAGTTTTTCTGTTAAATATATCTTGTTTACATGGATTATCATTATTACATAAATGTATATATATACATGTATATTTACTTATGTTTGCGTCAAGTTTTGTTTGTTCAAGAGGTGTGAGACTAATATTTACTTATTTGTGTTATTGTCACAATCCAGTTAGGAGCAGCAGTTTGTAGTGGAGGGTATGAAAGCTGCCAAGAGAGTGTGTTACTTAGGGTTTGGGCGTGTCTCGTTTGGGGGTCACTTCTGCCAAGGAGGGTGGGTTTTGGGTTACCTTGTTTTAAGGGATTGTTGTTGTTTCTTCTTGTTTTGTTTTTTTTGTTTTTTTTTGTTCTGTGTTTGGGATCCATGCCTGGTCCGCCATCGGTGCGCACCTTGACCACTTTGTGTCCTTATTTATTTTCATTATTTCCTGTCTTTCAAGCATTATGCATAACTTTCTTTAGTCATAATAGCATCTAACAGGACAGTAGAAACTATGGGTGATTTAAAATTTTGCAGTTGGAATTGCAAAGGCCTCAACAATCCCATCAAGCGCAGTAAGGTGCTACACCATCTTAAACATCTAGGAGCCCAAATTGTCTATTTACAAGAGACTCATCTTAAAATTTCAGACCAAAGAAAGCTGAAGTGCAGTTGGATTGGTCAGAGCTATCAGTCTTCATTCCACGGCAAGTCCAGGGGAGTGGCTATTCTGTTGCACAAATCAGTCCCCTTTGAATGCACAAGAACAATAACAGATCCAAATGGGCGTTATCTCATTGTTGTTGGGAAACTGTGCCACACTCCAGTCATGCTCATCAATGTATGGTCCAAACTGGGATGACGAGGGCTTCTTTAAATCCTTATTCTCTAATTTACCAGACATATCCTCGCACCTCCCTATATTTGGAGGAGACCTTAATTGCTGGCTAGACCCAAAACTCGATCGCTCTTCTAGTCGAAGTTGTTTACCCTCACGGTCGGCCAAAATTATCCAAATGTTTAAGGAGCAATTTTCAGTATTTGACCCTTGGCGATATCAAAATCCCACTGCTAAAGCCTATTCATTCTTCTCAAATGTCCACCACACTTTCACACGTATAGATTATTTTCTTGTTGACAACCCATTTCTGCCTGAAATAAAATCCACCACAAATGAAGCAATTGTTATCTCAGATCATGCTCCGGTCACTATGACAGTAAATTTTGCAGATATGAATAACAGCCGCACTCCATGGCGCTTTAACAACCGTCTTTTGTCAAATGACGACTTTGTCATATCAAAACAAATAGATTTCTTTCTTAGTGTCAACAAGACCCCGGGAGTGTCAGCTTCACTGCTATGGGAAACTCTCAAGGCCTATATTAGAGGTGAAATAATCTCATACACTAACTATGAGAGAAGATTAAAAAACACTAAAATTAAAGAATTAACTAAACGCATCAGTCAGCTGGACTTGATCTACGCATCCTCCCCATCACCAGACCTCTATAAGGAGCGCCTTTCCCTAAAAACTGAATTTGAACTATTATCCACAGACCAAGCGACTGAGATGTTATTAAAATCTAAATTCAACTATTACCAGCATGGTGATAAGGCCAGTAAATTATTAGCATATCAGCTACGACAGATTTCAGCCTCACGACAAATAACTCAAATTCAAACGCCTTCTGGAATAGTAACCGATCATAAAAAGATAAACGATGAGTTCAGAGACTTCTACAAAAATCTGTACAAGTCAGAGAATAAGGCAGATATTTCAGATTTTGAAAGTTTTCTCAGACCACTTGATATTCCTTTTGTACCCCCAGACCTAGTTAAAAACATGGACTCAAGCATCACTAAAGAAGAGCTTTCCACTGCAGCCAGTTCCATGCAATGTGGAAAATGCCCAGGACCAGATGGTTACTCATTAGAATTTTATAAGAAATTTTTACCCAAATTAGCTCCAACCTTGGTCGACATGTTTAACGAATCATACGAGTCACTTAAACTACCCCAAACTCTTACACAGGCCTCTATTTCCCTCATTCTGAAAAAGAACAAAGACCCTCTATCATGCGCTTCTTACCGCCCCATCAGCCTCTTGAATGTTGACTTTAAACTATTATCCAAACTTCTAGCTTTACGTCTTGAATCGTCACCCCGGTAATTATTTCTCCTGATCAAACAGGCTTCATTAAAAATAGACAATCTTTTTTTAACTTGAGAAGGTTAGTCAACATAATCTATACCTCATCCAGTCACATAACTGCTGAAGCTGTTATATCTCTTGACGCAGAAAAAGCCTTTGACCAGGTAGAGTGGCCATACCTTTTTTACACTCTCGACAGATTTGGATACAGCAAGAGATTTATTAACTGGATTAGATTGTTGTACTCCTCACCTCAAGCCTCTGTACGTACAAACAACAGTAATTCAGAATACTTTTCGCTCTTCAGATCCACCAGACAAGGATGCCCTTTAAGTCCACTGCTGTTTGCTATTGCAGTCGAACCTCTGGCTGTAGCGCTCCGTTCTAATCCTAAAATCACTGGCATAACAAGAAATGGCGAGGAGCACAAAGTCTCACTTTATGCAGATGACCTCTTATTATACATTTCTAACTTAGGCACGACAGTACCGGAAACACTCAGGGTCCTTGAAACATTCAGCTTTATATCAGGCTATAAGATAAATGTAAATAAAAGTGAATTATTTCCAGTTAACACCTTAGCAACTCAATATCAATTACATAGTTTACCCTTTAAAGTAGCACATGAAAGTTTTGTTTATCTAGGAATTACAATTACACGCAAATATCAAGGACTGTTCAAGGCAAACTTTCAGCCCTGCTTGGAACGGATGCAAAAGGATTTTGAGCGCTGGTCACTACTACCTCTTAATCTTGCTGCAAGAGTAAATTCTGTTAAAATGAACATTTTACCCAAATTCTCATATCTCTTTCAATCCATACCAGTATTTCTCCCACAGGCTTTTTTTTGAAAAATAGACACATCAATTTTGGAATTTATTTGGAATAAAAAGAACCCAAGGATACGTAAAGAACTTCTGCAAAGGTCAAAGTCACATGGAGGATTGGCTTTACCCAATCTAAAACACTATTATTGGGCCACAAACATCCGTATTGTTGAGTACTGGATCAACTTTGAGGGGTCTCACAATCCCCCGTCTTGGATAGCTATGGAAGCTGCATCTTCCAAACCAGTTTCACTGTCTGCCCTCATTCTTCTGTTAACTGTCCCACTTATGCTCCTATTAAGAATATTATTAAAAAACACCTTAAAGATTTGGACTCAGTTTAAACATCATCACTGCTCCCATAATTAGAAACCACATATTCGCCCCCTCATTAGTAGACGATGCATTCTTGACCTGGTCCAGATGTGGGATCAACACGTTTAAAGATCTATTCAAAGACAACACATTTGCGACCTTTGAAGAATTATCAGAATCACACTCTCTTCCTAAACAACACTTCTTCAGATATTTACAAATCCGTACTTTTGTCCAAAAAACATTTGATCAATTTCCAAATTTGCCTGAAAAAACTCCGTTGGATATATTTCTTTCACAAACTCCAGTGATGAAAAGCTTAATAACACAGAACTATAATAGAATCCAAAATCTCACTTCAACATCTCTGGATGGGATCAAGGCTCTCTGGGAGGAGATCAGGGAGATCATTTCTGTGGACCAATGGGACGGAGTTCTGAAGCGTGTTCATACCTCAAGTATTTGTGCCAGACATGGACTGATCCAATGCAAGATTGTTCACCGCACACACTGGACTAAACTGAAACTCTCTAAAATATACGACCACGTTGATGCAGTTTGTGAGAGGTGCCATAATGGAACGGCTAACCATCTACACATGTTTTGGTCATGTCCCTCTCTGGCCATCTTTTGGGAAAACATCTTTAGGACATTGTCAGAGGTCACTGAGACCAATATCGAACCAAATACTTTAACTGCTTTATTTGGTATTTCTGATCTACCTCTAACCAAGCTCCAAAAAGATGTAGTAGCCTTTACAACATTACTGGCCCGACGCCTCATCTTGGTGAGATGGAAATCACCAGCACCTCCATCACACACATCGTGGCTGAAAGAAGTTCTCAGCAACCTAAAATTGGAAAAAATACGCCACACTTTAAGAGGGTCCAGCACCAAATTCAAAAGGATGTGGGGACCTTTTCTCGTATATGCAAGGACAATGTACTTGACTGTCACTTCATGAACATCTTTCCTTTTATTTCTTGTTTATTTTAAATGCTTGTTTAGATTGACAATGTTATTATCTACGGGAGGTGGGTTGGGGTGTGTGTATGCGCGGACCAGGCATGTGTTTTTTTTTTTTTTTTCTTTCTTTTGTGTTGTTGTATTTATTTATTTAGTTTTGTTTGTTTTAGTTCTTTTTATATTTTCTGTTAATTATACAAGTATGTATCTTTACATCTTTTCATTTTTTTCTTATGAATATACTGTTTATGTTTGAGTGTGTGTGGATATATATGTATACTTTTATTTGTACAGCGGTAAAAATGTTATTTCCCTTCTTCTGATGGACATTTTCTTCTTTCATATTTTTTTTAAATCTATTTTCTATGTATTTTTCCATTTACGCTGTTGAGCTGTACTGGTTGTTTTATGTAAAAAATCAATAAACAAATATCTTTAAAGAGTGAAGATGGCGAGATGTGTGTCGGAATATGGATACATGGACAAGAACTGCAGTTACTGTTGGACTCTGGAGCACGTAGAAGCGTGTTGCCTCTACATCATTTTAACTCTATTCCCTTAGACTTTAGACCCTCACTCCAGCCATCTGTGGCACAAGTTTTACAAGGTATCGGACCAGCTGGGCTACCCGTCCTGGGGGAAGTTATCATGCCTGTGCAGACAGGAAGCACAGTTACCCAGGTGAACTTTATCGTGGCTGATACGGTTCAAAGTACTGAAGTCATCCTCCAGTCTGCACAAGTGTTGAGCGCCGGGGAGTCTCTCTTTCCAGAGGCTCAAACAGATTTTGCTCTCAGCAACCCCGATAATGTCCTTGTACCGAGTCACCTGCAAGCCCTATATGTTGAGAGTTGCCCTAACCTGTCCCAAAGTGATCGCCAAAATCTGGCAGCCTTGCTGAAGTCTCACAGTGATGTGTTCTCTTCCAGCGACACTGATCTCGGCCGTACTAGCATTGTCCAGCAAGACATTCTGACAATTCTTGGACCACCTGTAAAACAACCACCACGCAGAATGGCCAGGGACAAACAAATTTCATCACACCAGCAGTTACAACAAAGCCTGGATGCTGGTGTGGCCCGGCCCAGTAACAGCAGCTGGGCTTGTGATGGTCAGAAAGAAAGACCAAACTCATCGGCTCTGTGTGGATTACCGACCCCTGAATGAACAAACTATTAAGGATGCCTACCCTTTGCCCCGCATCCAAGACACTCTAGACACACTATCTTCTGCAAAGTTCTTTAGTACTCTAGATCTGACGTCAGGGTACTGGCAAGTAGAAATGACCCCAAGGGCCCGCAAAGCTGCTGCGTTCTGTACACGAAAGGGACTCTTCGAGTGGAATGTGATGCCGTTTGGACTGTGCAATGCGCCCGCCACGTTTCAGAGACTTATGGACCGTGTCTTAGTTGAACTAAAATGGGAGACCTGCCTTGTCTACCTCGATGACATAATTGTTCTGGGACGGGACAGCGCTCAAATGCTGGAGTGGTTAGGCCAGGTGTTTGCTAGGTTGCGGGAAGCAAACTTAAAGCTTAAACCTTCCAAATGTTGTTTGTTTCGGGAGCAAGTTGTATACTTGGGTCACGTGGTCTCTGCTAAGGGAGTAGCTACTGACCCCCAGAAGATCGAACAAGTGAAGGACTGGCCTGTACCCAGGAACGTCCATGAAGTCCGGCAGTTTGTTTGTCTGGCCTCCTACTATCGGCGTTTTGTGGCAGACTTCGCAACAATAGCCCAGCCGCTCCACAAACTCACCAAAAAGTATGCTCACTACCGATGGACAGAAGAATGTCAGGAGGCATTTGAGGAACTCAAGCAGCGACTGACCTCGGCTCCTATTCTGGGTTATCCGCTCGATGAAGGTGAACTGTTCGTTGACACTGATGCCAGTGACTGGGGGATAGGAGCTGTCTTGTCCCAAGTGCAGGGTGGTGAGGAGTCTTGGCATATGGAAGCAGAAGGTCGACGACTACAGAGCAGAATTACTGCACAACGAGACGAGAACTCTTAGCAGTGGTAGGGTTCACTTCCCATTTCAGACAGTACCTGCTGGGCCGACCCTTTACCATCCGCACCGACCACAGCAGCCTGAGATGGTTGACCAGCTAGCTCGTTGGTTGGAAAAGCTCGCTGAATACAACTTCTGTGTGGTCCACCGGCCGGGGAAAAAACACCAAAATGCAGATGCACTTTCAAGGAAACCGTGTCGTGAACCCATCGACCTCGTCGTTGGCCTGCCACCTGACAGTGTGGACAATACTCCTGCAGAATATGTCCAACAGCTCAGGGAACGGTTCGAGGTCTCACACCAGCTAGCCCGGGAGTCATTAGGGAAAGCATCTGAGCGTGCCAAGAGACAGTATGACAAAAATATTTGTCAAGTCCAGTACCAGGTTGGCGACACAGTTTGGTACCTGATTAAAGGGACCAAAAGAGTGAAGAACAAAGTCCAGAAGTTCCTACCCTTTTACGAGGGCCCTTACTTTGTCGTAGGCCAACTGGACGACCTAATCTATCGGATCAAGAAGAGCTCCAGGTCCAAAACCAAAGTGGTTCATCACGACAAGCTCAAGCACTACTACCCTAGAACTCCACTCAACAACAGCTGGGTGTTCCAGGACATCAACATGCAGACACAAGAGAGGACGCCATCAGCCACTGTAGACGAGGATGCTTCGGACGATGACATCGGTCCCCTCGACTTGTGGGACGCCCCATCTGATGCTGAGCATTCTGCTGCAATGAGCTCAGGCGACTCTCCACCTTTTTCATCTAGTGACGACCAGGCTCAGGACAGCCCTGACCAGTTTCAACAGGGGGAGGCCGACGACGAGCATCATGGAGAGAGACTAGCCGGCCGCCCATTGGTGCGTGCTGCACCCCTTCCTCGGTGACCACAAAGGGTGCGCAGAGCTCCAGACATGTTCAGTGACTGGCTGAGTCACTGAACGCGGGATGATGATCACCTGAGATAGGGTGTAGGTGGATCGCTGCCCTACTCCGGTCGAAAGGATAAAAAAAAAAAGCACTGTTACATTGTTTACAATCGTTGTTTGCTAAAATGTGTATTAAAATTTGTTATCTTTATCACAGTTTTATGATGATAAGAGTAAGGAGAATGTTTCGTTCTGATATTGTTAAAAAGAAAAAAAAGAGCTTAAAGGTTTACTAAATTACCTTTTGTGTAGTAATTGAGGATTTCAGGGCATGTACATGTTTGATACGAATATTTTGATACCCAAAGCTAAATACCTTGTGCCTTATATTGACGGGAATGTTAAAAAGTGAAATTGAGCAACTGTTACCTATTTCCGGAGTAATGCACATATTCGTTATGGAGACTTTGTTGCATTTACATGTGAATGGTACGGGTTTTTGTCATTTCGGTTTGCACACTAGATGTCGATCATTCTCATAACAGGTTTTCTCCCGCTTAGAATAGCCCACTGAGGGACCCTAGGGGTTGGGATGAGTATTGTGGGAATGTTTGCAAGTTTGATGTCACATGTCCTGTCTATAATGTGTATTATTCAAGTATTATTCGCTTGAAGGATTCAAGTTGATTCGTGCGGACCGGGACATGGTCGGAAAGAGGAGAGGAGGAGGAGTGACGGTGTTTATTAATGAGAGATGGAGCGATCCCGCACATGTCTCCATTAAAGAACAATCTCAATCTCCTCCATTCTTCCCACCTTCACACAATACGTGAAGTGCCACACCCGGGAGGACAAGACTCTGGACCTTTTGTATGCAAATGTAAAAGGTGCCTACACCTCCACCGCCCTGCCCCCCCTCGGCCGCTCTGATCACAACCTGATACGTCTGCGACCTGAATACACTCCCATGGTGAGGAGACAGCCTGCACAGAAAATAACTGTTAAGATGTGGAATGATGAAGCTAAGGAGAGGCTGAGAGACTGCTTTGAGTCTACAGACTGGAGCGTGTTCTCTCATGGTGATGACATCGACACCTTCAATGACCATTCCACGGATTACATAAAGTTCTGTGAGGGCAACGTCACATCGACCCGCAAGGTGCGGTGCTTTGCCAACACCAAGCCATGGGTGACCCCTCAACTTCAAGTTCTGCTGAACAAGAAGAAGAGGGTGTTTGCTTCAGGGAGCATAGAGGAGCTTAAAGAGGTCCAGCGAGAGCTAAAGAAGGCGATCAGGATGGCCAAGGAGGAATACAAGAGTAAACTGGAGGAGCAACTGGCGCAGGGCAACACAAGGGATGTGTGGAAAGGCCTGAAGAACATCTCAGGTCACGGCCAGAGTGGAGCCAGAGCCACAGCAGGTGGAGACCAAAGATGGGCCACTGAACTTAACCAGTATTTCAACCGGTTTGATCAGGGCCCCCCTCCCCCCTCCATCTCTGCCCTCCACTCTTCACAAAGCTGTTTTTCCCCTGCTTCAGCCCCCTCCCCCCAACTGTTCTCACCTCCAAGCCACCTTTCTCCCCCCCAACACGCCCTACTGCCTCAGCTGCCCAACCCCCCACAGCCACCTATCTCTGTTACATCTGAACAGTTGAGGAGAGAATTAAGGCGACTGAAGATCAGGAAAGCTGCTGGACCAGATGTACTCAGCCCCAGACTGCTCAGGGACTGTGCTGATCAACTCTGTGAGTTGGTCACACACATCTTCAACCTGAGCCTCAAACTGGAGAAGGTCCCGGTCCAGTGTAAGACCTCCTGTGTGGTTCCGGTTCCCAAGGCGGTGCACGCGAAGGAACCAAGCCACTTCAGACCAGTCGCCCTGACCTCCCATCTGATGAAGACCTTGGAGAGGCTGGTACTCCGCCATCTACGCACGACGGTGAGCTCTGCGTTGGATCCGCTGCAGTTCGCCTACAGGCCAAAGATGGGGGTGGATGACGCCGTCATCTACCTGCAGCACCGGGCACTGACTCATTTGGAAGGCGCCGCTAGCACTGGGGGAGTCATGTTTTTTGACTTCTCAAGTGCTTTCAACACCATCCAGCCGGCGCTGCTAAGGAAGAAGATGGAGGACGCAGGAGTTGGGACACAGCTGGCAGCATGGACGATGGACTACCTCACCAACAGGCCGCAGTATGTGAGGCTGCAGGACTGCAGGTCTGAGGTGACCATATGCAGCACCGGGGTGCCTCAAGGGACAGTGCTGTCACCTTTCCTATTTTCCCTCTACACGGCAGACTTTACCTATGACTCCAGCAGCTGTCACCTCCAGAAGTTTTTTGACGACTCGGCCATTGTGGGCTGCGTGTCTGGGGGGGGGCGAGCTGGAGTACAGGTCAGTCATCAAGGACTTTGTTGACTGGTGTGAGAGCAACTACCTTTGCTTAAACACCGGTAAGGGAGATGGTGATTGACTTCAGGAAAAAGTCCACATCAACTGGTGAGCATCAGGGACATTGAGCTGGTGGACAGCTTCAAATACCTGGGTGTTCACCTCAACAATAAACTGAACTGGTCCACACATCAACGCCGTGTATAAGAAGGGCCGAAGTCGCCTCCACCTCCTGGGGAGACTGAGGTCCTTCGGAGTGTGCAGACCACTTTTAAGGACCTTTTATGACTCCGTGGTAGCCTCTGCTATCCACTACGCTGTGGTCTGCTGGGGAGCAGGCAGCAGGACTGGGACAGGAAGAGACTGAACAGGCTGGTCACGAGGGCCGGCTCTGTCCTGGGCCGCTCGCTGGACTCGGTGGAGGAGGTGGGAGAGAGGAGAACACTCTCCAGACTATCCTCCATCAGGGACAACGCTCTTCACCCACTGCACCTGACCGTGGAGGAGCAGCTCCTTCAGCGGCTCAGGCACCCCCAGTGTAGGACTGTATCTCTTTTATTATTTCTTTTTTCCTTGCACTTTATTTTTTTCAACTGTGCTGTTGTAAAAGTGTGTTTCCCTCTGGGGATGAATAAAGATTTTCTATTCTATTTTCTATTCTATGTCCTGGAGTGATATTAAGAGTTAATTATCATCCAGAGTGGGGGTAGTGTTACGGTTGGGGGCGTGTCTAGGTGTGTGTTGATGAGGAGGCGAGCAGTGAAGCCGCATATGCACGTTTGTCCGTAGAAATACTATTAAATTAAATATTAATATTAATATTATTAAATAAAAACCATTGAAGCCAGTAAAGTTGTTGTTCCCGTGGAGACTCTCCGTGACCATCTTCATCTTAACTATACGGACATAAAGTTACCACCGACGAACGAGCCAGATAAGTTGATAACTTAGTTTCGGAAACCAGCGGGTCTTAACCACGGTAAAGATGCCAGGAGGCTGGAAAGGTAACAACACGTTCCAACAGGAAGAAGGAATTCTGTGATGTCACAGATCAGTTCTAGACCTGCAACCGTAAGATGAACAAACATGATCACAGTTGAAAATTGTTTGATTATAGTTGAAA
Source organism: Callionymus lyra (assembly GCF_982586985.1). Lineage (NCBI taxonomy): Eukaryota > Metazoa > Chordata > Actinopteri > Syngnathiformes > Callionymidae > Callionymus > Callionymus lyra. The sequence continues at coordinate 27,767,101 of NC_141826.1, read as the reverse complement.
ATTTATTTTTTAAATTTATTTAAAGTGTCTTATCATAACAAAGTTATCTCAAGACACTATACAGTTGAAATAAGACTACAGTTGATTAAGGAAAAATAGATCCAGCAATTCAACAAAGAGCAAGAAACAAAACACTGTACAGTGAGCAATGGCGAGGAAAAACTTCCTTTTAGAAGCAGAAACCTCGAGCGGAACCAGACTCATTGTTGACGGCCTGCCGCTTTGACCGGCTGGGAGGAAGGATGGGGGGGTAGACAGATGGATAAGGAGAGGAGTGAGGGAGGATATAGTGAGAGAAAAGAGGAGAGTGTAGGAGGGTCCATGGGGGTGCTGGAGAGAACTCGGGATCTGATGACGTGGTGAAGATCCTGGATCAGCAGCAGCTCTGGAGGTGGATCCCTGGGGCTCCGGGAGAGAAATAAAAAGGTGTGGGTTTGGGACAAATGTATACAATACACAGGTATACAGACTCCGGTGACGGGTGAAGATATATAGAGGGGAGACGGGGGGGGGGGGGTTGAAATAGCCAGGCCAGAGGGCACATACCTAGCACAGCAGGATCCAGACACAGGGGCCCAAGCCGCGGCAGGAACCCGCGGGTGACCCGGCAGGCGAGATAACCACCAGAGCCGACCCCAAACACCAGCGAGAAGGCGGACCACCACCGGGGGCGCGAGAGGGCAAGCACAGGCGAGGACGACCGAGGAAGCAGAGAGGGGGAGGCACCAGGCGCAGGCACCGGGGCAGAGGGACAGCCAGAAGAACCAGTCAGGGGATAGAGCCCCGGGGCCAGGCCGGGCCACGGAAGACCCCCAGATCGTCAGGCTGCCACCAAGTCCATAGCAGGGGACCGAGTCAAGGAGATAGGGATCCACCACAGCAGCGGCGGCGGAGCCCCCCCAATACCCTGCGGACACGGCCAGTAGCCGGGTCGAGTGCCACCGCATGAGCCCGGGGGAGCAATGGCCAGGCACCGGCCCAGGTCCCCCGGGTCACAGGGGGGCCACGGTTGTGCGGGCAGGGCGGGGGCAATGGGGCTGCAGCCGTCCGGGAACGGCCCCCAATCTTTGAACTGTAGACCGTCCCCAACAGCCGCAGCCCACCTCCCCCATGTCATGAGGAGTTGAAAGTTGTTTGATTATAGTTGAAAATTGTTTGATTATAGTTGAAAATTGTTGGATTATAGTTGAAAATTGTTGGATTATAGTTGAAAATTGTTGGATTATAGTTGAAAATTGTTTGATTATAGTTGAAAATTGTTGGATTATAGTTGAAAATTGTTTGATTATAGTTGAAAATTGTTGGATTATAGTTGAAAATTGTTTGATTATAGTTGAAAATTGTTGGATTATAGTTGAAAATTGTTTGATTATAGTTGAAAATTGTTTGATTACAGTTGAAAATTGTTTGATTATAGTTGAAAATTGTTTGATTATAGTTGAAAATTGTTTAATTATAGTTGAAAATTGTTTGATTATAGTTGAAAATCGTTTGATTATAGATGAAAATTGTTTGATTTCAGTTGAAAATTGTTTGATTTTAGTTGAAAATTGTTTGATTATAGTTGAGAATTGTTTGATTATAGTTGAAAATTGTTTGATTATAGTTGAAAATTGTTGGATTATAGTTGAAAATTGTTTGATTATAATTGAAAATTGTTTGATTATAGTTGAAAATTGTTTGATTATAGTTGAAAATTGTTTGATTATAGTTGAAAATTGTTTGATTACAGTTGAAAATTGTTTGATTACAGTTGAAAATTGTTTGATTATAGTTGAAAATTGTTTGATTTCAGTTGAAAATTGTTTGATTATAGTTGAAAATCGTTTGATTATAGTTGAAAATTGTTTGATTATAGTTGAAAATCGTTTGATTATAGTTGAAAATTGTTTGATTATAGTTGAAAATTGTTTGATTATAGTTGAAAATCGTTTGATTATAGTTGAAAATTGTTTGATTATAGTTGAAAATCGTTTGATTATAGTTGAAAATTGTTTGATTATAGTTGAAAATAGTTTGATTATAGTTGAAAATTGTTTGATTATAGTTGAAAATTGTTTGATTATAGTTGAAAATAGTTTGATTATAGTTGAAAATCGTTTGATTATAGTTGAAAATTGTTTGATTATAGTTGAAAATAGTTTGATTATAGTTGAAAATTGTTTGATTATAGTTGAAAATCGTTTGATTATAGTTGAAAATTGTTTGATTATAGTTGAAAATAGTTTGATTATAGTTGAAAATTGTTTGATTATAGTTGAAAATTGTTTGATTATAGTTGAAAATAGTTTGATTATAGTTGAAAATCGTTTGATTATAGTTGAAAATTGTTCGATTATAGTTGAAAATCGTTCGATTATAGTTGAAAATTGTTTGATTATAGTTGAAAATCGTTTGATTATAGTTGAAAATCGTTTGATTATAGTTGAAAATTGTTCGATTATAGTTGAAAATTGTTCGATTATAGTTGAAAATCGTTTGATTATAGTTGAAAATTGTTTGATTATAGTTGAAAATTGTTTGATTATAGTTGAAAATAGTTTGATTATAGTTGAAAATCGTTTGATTATAGTTGAAAATTGTTCGATTATAGTTGAAAATATTTTGATTATAGTTGAAAATTGTTTGATTATAGTTGAAAATAGTTTGATTATAGTTGAAAATAGTTTGATTATAGTTGAAAATCGTTTGATTATAGTTGAAAATTGTTCGATTATAGTTGAAAATCGTTTGATTATAGTTGAAAATTGTTTGATTATAGTTGAAAATCGTTTAATTATAGTTGAAAATTGTTTGATTTCAGTTAAATTGTTTGATTATTGTTGAAAATTGTTTGATTCCACTTTTAAAAACCTTTGTGTTGAAGACACAGTTGTTTACTGGAATGTTAAAACCAGGATAGAGTGATTTTCATAAAGTCGTTATCATTGATGGTTTATTGCAGGTAATGAGTAACTTGTTGAACTGGGGCGAGAGGGAGTGTCGGGAAATAAAGTGTCACTCGTTACAACTTGCCTTTTTTACACGAGACGATCAAACTTCAGATCGACACATATTTCTCAGGTCGAGGACGAAGGTACGTCAGATGGTTTCTCTCTCTTGCTGCTGCTGTTAACTTTGGTTTCTTCCAGATGTTCAGACGCTGACATGAAGCTTCAGAGATCCTTGTCGTCGCTCAGTGTTTGTGTTTTGTTGTGTCTGAGCTCAAGTAAGATTTCATCCTTTCATTCACGCAGTAGATCAGTAGCATCAGGATCTTGAGACCTTTAATGTTTGTTAATGTTAAAAAAGAATATAAATCATTTCTTTATTGAGAATTTAAATAAAACATATTATTATTGAATTGAAAGCATTTTAAAAATGCATGTATTTATTTTTGAGTTTGATATATATATATATATATATATATATATATATATATATAAATATTTATTTATTATGTGCTTCTGCGTTGTCACTTGATTATTAAAGTAACTTATATACAATATATATTTTTTTATATTGAATAAAAAGAATATAAAACCGAACATATTGAATTATATATAAATCCCTGGAAGTACATCATGAAACACTGTGTAAAAAATATATATTTAAAAATAATTCAAGGTTTAATTTCAATAATATAAAAAACGAATTCAATCTTTCAATATAAACATATATATATATATATTCGATTATTTTTTTAAATGATCATTAAAAAAATCAAATATTTATATAATATATATATATATATTTTATGTTTATGTTTTATATATATATAAAACATAAACATAATTAAATTATAATAACAATATTTGATTTTTTTAATGATAATTGTTGAAAATAATCATCATTAAAGGCTTGAAAAAGGATGTTGATTCAAAAACAAGTTCCTTCATGTTCTGACGACGCCGATGTGTCAATCATTCTGTGTCAATGAAGCTCTGGCTGGCGGAGGCTTGTGGGGTCAGAAGGTGCAGTTCAAGGGTCGAGCCTGCGAGTGGCAGCTGGGATCACATGTGGTGGTTCCGGCTCTGTCGCAGGTGAGCGTGTGCACACGTCTGCGCTTCGGTTCCGCCTCCAGATGGACCGGCTTCGTCTACACAGTTCCCGGAGGTCCAGAGCTGGGCTTGGAGGGCAGTGAGGACCGGATGACCTTGTGGCTCCTCGGGCGTTCATGGGTGTTGAACGACCTGAGGCTACGAGGCTGGACCTCGGTGTGTCTGACCTGGTCCGCTCCGGACAGAAGGTTCCGGGTCTACATCGATGAGAGCCTGGTGAGGGAGGAGTCTGTGGACGGGTCACTGAGTCGACCCCTGAAGGCGGCAGGACACCTGATCCTGGGGTCAGGGTTACATCACGTGCACGAGCGCGGCAGAGTCTCGCTCGTGGAGCTCAGTCTGTTCCGGGTCTGGGCCACAGAGTTGAGCGGCGAGGAGCTCAGCAGGAGGCGCTGCTCGGACGGAGACCTGGTCAGGTGGGACGAGGAGATGTGGATCCACGACTGCACGCCAAGTCCGGACCGTGACCTGGACTGTGGTGAATATGATCGTCTCAGAGAAACACACACTTGTCCTGGAATAATAACACATCAAGTTCATCATAATCATCACGTTCATCTTAACACATCAAGTTCATCTCAACACATCAAGTTCATCTCAACACATCAAGTTCATCTTGACACATCAAGTTCATCTTAACACATCAAGTTCATCTTAACACATCAAGTTCATCTCAACACATCAAGTTCATCTTAACATATAAAGTTTTAACACATCAAGTTCATCATAATCATCACGTTCATCTAAACACATCAAGTTCATCTTAACACATCAAGTTCATCTTAACATATCAAGTTCATCTTAACACATCAAGTTCATCTTAACACATCAAGTTCATCATAATCATCACGTTCATCTTAACACATCAAGTTCATCTCAACACATCAAGTTCATCTTAACACATCAAGTTCATCATAATCATCACGTTCATCTTAACACATCAAGTTCATCTTAACAGATCAAGTTCATCTTGACACATTCAAGTTAATCTTGACACATCAAGATCATCTTAACACATCAAGATCATCTTAACACATCAAGAACATCTTAACACATCATGTTCATTTTAACACATTGAGTTTATCTTAACACATTGAGTTTATCTTAACACATCAAGTTTATCTTAACACATCAAGTTCATCTTAACACATCAAGTTTATCTTAACACATCAAGTTCATCTTAACACATCAAGTTCATCTTAACACATCAAGTTCATCTTAACACATCAAGTTCATCTTAACACATCAAGTTCATCTTAACACATCTTCAACAACTCACAAGTTTATTGATCTAGAAAAAAAAAATCCTTCTTTCTGGGATCTGGGTTTCTGTCGCCAGAGGATGAGATAATGTGGGACGAAGAAGAACGTTTATGGGGTCAGTTCCTTAAAATCCTGCCATGAGTCACTGTGTTTGTCCAGAACCTTCAGTCCTGACGTAGACTTTATGACACAAGATCCTGTTTGAAGAGTTCGGATGTTTGTCCGTCAAAACAAAAACTATAAATACATTAAAAAAAGATCTTTTAGGTTTGATGGTACAACTATGAATACGGTCAAGTTAGTGCTAGAAATATAAAATGAATGTAAAAAAGAATACATTGATAAACATGTGAACGAAAACAATATGTTAAATATAATGTAGATTAAATGTAATTATATACTGTATATAGTATTGAAGATTGAATGGACGGGTCTTCCTGCTGACCTGACTTGACCTTGAATAAGCCGTGGAGGTCATTTATGTAAATATCTGTAAATACACAGAAAGTGTTTAATCATAAATACATTTGTTTAGTACATTTTAATTTTTATTAAATTATCTTCACAAGTTTCATATTAGTCCTTGCGTTATCACAGGGTCAAGGTGACCCAAAGGCTTCCACCATCGCATATGTATTTATGGAAGCCGCGAAGGTCGTTGACCTTGACCCCGAGATGACGCACAGGTTAATAGGATGTTATGTGTTCAGGTTTGGACGAAGACACATGATGAACACATGTCAATCAATCAATAGAATGTCAGACACGGTTCAGGCTGAAGAGAAGGTTAGAGAGTAGAACGTCAACGACTGTGAACTGTTGCTGGTTAAAATGAAATTCTGGGCTGACCTTGAACTTGCAGTTGGACCGGACAGATTCTTCCGGGTCGACGCGCTGGTGAAGATCACGGGTAACGCTTCGAACCCGAAAGAAGTCGTCACACAGTGGGTAAGAAAAGACGGATGTTTCGGTGAAGGATTCAGTCGTAACTTCGTGATGTTTCAGTTACGAGACACACTGGAGGTCAACGAGACCATGAATGTTCTGAACCTCATGGTGAACAGCTGGACGTGAGTCGATGACAAGTCATGGAAAAGTTCACTTGAAAGTCAACATCTTTCCCCGCAGGTATGTGTCTTCCTTCCACGTCCAGGAATACAGCGTTGACCCAGTGGACCAAGTCATCACGTCCATAAAAACTGCTCTGGGACGAAAGTACATCAGTAGCGACTTTGCCGTGGAAAGTCAATATTTTACCGTCGCGCAAATCAGTGAGTTTGATTCCCTCGTGAACAATCATTCAATGATCTAAATGTTTCCTGGTTCCTCAGTGCCTGAGAGCTGCCCTGAAGAAACGCTCTCTACTGTGTACGGACAATACATCTGGCCCGAGACATTCCCAGCTGTCAATCAACGTATGGGATGCATAAAACCAAAGTCAGAGAAAGCAGAAAGACTTTGGTACGATTTTATTCAACAGAATTTTCTGTAAACATATCATGTCAATCTGTCGTGTAAGTGAGACTTGGGTAAAGGTGTTAGTGCTAGTGCTAGTGCTAGTGCTAGTGCTAGTGCTAGTGCTAGTGCTAGCGTTAGTGTTAGATACAAGCATACTTCCTATTGACATGTTTTCACTGCAGACCGTAATAAATTCTCACTCTATAAAGATAACAGATTGTTTATGAATGTCAAACACGGAACTCTACTAAATAATCGCCCTATGACCGGAACAGTTTAGACTGATTTGATTAAGTAAGAAAGAAAGAAAGAAAGAAAGAAAGAAAGAAAGAAAGAAAGTGGGGAATGAGGTAAGGAGGAGGTAAGTCAAAAAGGCCACAAATTAGACTTAGTTTTTACTCTTGGCCTGGATATTTCTAATGTATCTGTACATGATGTCCATCTGATCATTCTCCTGATTAACCTGGACTTCATCCCTGAACCTAAGCCTTTGAAAGTTAGGTCTCAGAGGCGTGTCATCTCAGCTGATACTGCAGACAGTTGTTCTGTTGGACCCTCTTTCCTTTGATGACTTAACGTGTTTGATTCATTGTTTCACTTCTCATTGTGTTGAAATACTGGATCAAGTGTCACCCAACTTGAAAATTCAGAAAAAAACGGTGCCTTTGGACAAATGAAGATCTCTTGAGTTTTAAGAGACTTTGTCGAGAGACTGAGCGTCTCTGGAAGTCCACTAAACTTGAGGTGCACAGACTTCACCTCACGGATCTGATGACTTCTTACAATGAGATGGTAGAAACTACTAGTATCTGATTACATCAGAAAACTGGTAGCAGCAAATAAGAAAAACCCCAAAGTTTTGTTTGACACGATTAATTCTCTCGTGTCTCCTGCTCCTCAAATCACGCCTTCTTCTGTGAAGCTGCTTTCTTGTCCAAAATCTTGGAGAAGGTGGTGTCTGAGCAGCTCTTCCTGGATCAGAGCGACATCCATGAGAAGTTTCAGTCTGGCTTCCGTAAACATCTACAGAGACAGCTTTATTGAAAGTGTCCAGTGACATCATGATGTCGGCTGACTCGGGTAAATTCACTGTTCTGGTTCTCTTGGATCTGTCGTCAGCCTTTGACACAGTTGATCACCAGATCCTGCTGAGAAGACTGAGGGATGAAGACTGTCTGGGTCTGTGTTAGAATGGTTCTCATCTTACCTTTCTGGGCGCAGTTTTTATGTATCTGCCAATCAAATGAGGTCTGAATCGGCAGATCTGTTGTGTGGAGTCCCTCAAGGTTCTGTTCTGGGTCCTTTATTGTTTGTACCTGATTCCCCTCGGTAAAATCATTCAGAGATTTCCTGATGTTTCTTATCACATGTTTGCTGATGACATCCAGCTCTAATGTTGATCCAACTGAGCCCCAGAGGCTGAACTTAGTCAAGTGTTGCTAGAAATCAAACAATGAGTGAAAACACTTTGAAGCTAAATGTGGAATGTTGCTCCTGATGATAAGGTTCCAGGGTTGAGTCAGTACTTGGGTGACTTAGGTCAATCTGTAGAACTGAGCCTGAGAAACCTGGGAGTTGTATTTGACAGACATGTCTCTTGTTCAACACTGAACAAAACATGTGGATTTGGGTCGAATAGGCAACTAGTTGTTACCAGAACCAACTAGTAGTACTTGACTGAATGCAGTCTAAGTCTGGTTTAAGAGTCTATGACAGGAAATAAGATGAAATATATGAGACTGTTTTCAAGCCTGTCATTTTAACAACTTTGTTTTAAAGTTTCTAAACAGATGTTAATAATCTTTATATAAAATATAAAGATGTAAGAAATAGTGACCGAGTAAATTGAAAAACTAAGATATAGTAGGATTGTGTTTGATTGAATGTTTCATGGGTTCAAAGGTTTCTTTTGGGAGATGAAACGTGTTCAGAAGATTTTTATAAATGCTTGATTTGCTCATGTGAGTCGATGGATGTCGGACGATGTCAGTGGGTTTCCATGGAGATTTGTCTTCAAGACAGAAGATTCCATGAATAAGAAAGTTCTGCTCTGACTGTGAACACAAGCGCTGAGAACTCCTTGATGTTTCCAGACTCACATATTGGTCCGACCCCCGATGTGTTTGTTCAGCTGTGGGCTCCAGAAATGCTGTCGGTCGGGTCGGACGAGAACTCGGTGTCAGACCTGAGATGATAACGTCTCCCCTCTGGCTCTTCTGCAGCGAGTTAAGCATAGATGACGACAGAACCCGGTGGGCCGAGCCGGACATGACTGGCTGCAGACCACTGATGGACATCTCAGACATGGAGAACATCACCGTCACACCTGGTGAGATGACGAGTGGAAGGAGAGAAAGACTGAGGAAGACGTGACGAAACATCTTGAATCAATAATCCTGATAATTATAAAAGTATTTGGAAAAATATGGAACAAGGTTTAAATATTATTTATGTAACATTTTATATATAAAGCTAAAAAGATCACACAAGAAATTACTTAAAAAAGAAAATCTTCTATAGACCCTGTAGAAATAAAAATATATTTGAGAATTAAAAAAGATATAATGTACAAAAAAATGCATATGTTAAGACAGTCAAATAAAAACAGTTCTGTATAATAAATTAAAAATACATCCTTTATATCAATTGTTTTTTATATCATGGTTGGTGCGACCCTAACCCTAACCCTAACCCTAACCCTAACCCTAACCCTAACCCTAACCCTAACCCCCTCACGGTTGCTACACTTCCTGTCTGTTTCTGTTTGTATCTTGTTCCTTGTGTAGGTTTACACCAGGTACTCTGGTTTCCTCCCACAGTCTCAAACCTCCAGAAGAAAAGAATCCGAGATACAAAAATCAAACATATATTCCAGAGGTTTCGTCATATCATGAGACACGTTTGATCACAGAGTTGTTTAAACAAGATTCATTGAAAGATTGTTTGTATTTCTTGCTACATTTCTCAGAAGGTTTCAGCTCAACCTTCTCTCCTGATGATGTCATCGCTGACGTAATAATATATTTATCATCAGTCGAGATAAAGTAGCTCCTTGTGAAGGATCCACTCAAGGATCGGAGTCAGTGGATCCACTTTGATCTGATGAGTCTTGATCCGCCAGACAACGCCGAGGACATGGTGGGCATGATCGAGGGTCTGGTGGAGGACCAACTGGGGGATTCTGACAACCTGGACGCCGCCGACCTGGACATGGTGGTGAAGAAGCTGGAGCAGGTGGTTGGAGTCGGAATCATGGAGCCCAAGTTGTGCAACGGCATCATGAAGATCATCGCCGACATCCTGGTGTCTGACACCGACGTCACCTCCGTGTCTCAAGAGTGAGTCTCAGAGTATAAATATCCTAGAAATACACCTGTATATCACTGGCATCGTTATATTGATGGATTTGTATTGAAACTTTCTATTTAAATCATGTCATTTTTGGGGGAAAGATTCCATTGAAAAATGTCCAATTTAAGGATGAATTGGTATTTTTTTAAGTGAGTTTAAAAAAATGAATATTGCGTGTAAAAATGTTTTTTTTACACATGTAGTTTTATATTTTAATTCTAATTATTTAAAAATAAATGTTCTTATTTCATGTATTTTTAATTGGTAGCCTTTTAAATTCAATATAAATGAGTTAAAAAGTGTTAGAAAATGTAACTATTGGAACAAGAACATCAAACTGTAAATAATATATATAGACCCTGGTCTACAAATATGCTTTAGAAATAACCATTACTTACTTATATCAGAAACAGTTACGTGGTTTGAAATGTTAGATTGATTGAATGTTCTGATACCACTGACGTTCTTCTCCAGTCATTGTTCCTCGACTGTTGTTCCTCGACTGTCGTTCCTCGACTGTCGTTCCTCGACTGTTGTTCATCGACTGTTGTTCCTCAATTGTTGTACCTCGACTGTTGTTCCTCAATTGTTGTACCTCGACTGTTGTTCATCGACTGTTGTTCCTCAATTGTTGTACCTCGACTGTTGTTCATCAACTGTTGTTCCTCGACTGTCGTTCCTCGACTGTTGTTCATCGACTGTTGTTCCTCAATTGTTGTACCTCGACTGTTGTTCATCGACTGTTGTTCCTCGATTGTTGTTCCTCAATTGTTGTACCTCGACTGTTGTTCATCGACTGTTGTTCATCGACTGTTGTTCCTCAATTGTTGTACCTCGACTGTTGTTCATCGATTGTTGTACCTCGACTGTTGTTCCTCGACTGTCGTTCCTCAACTCTCGTTCATCGACTGTCGTTCCTCGACTGTTCTTCCTCGACTGTCGTTCCTCAACTGTCGTTAATCGACTGTTGTTCATTGACTGTTGTTCCTCTATTGTTGTTCCTCGATTGTTGTACCTCGACTGTTGTTTCTCGATTGTTGTACCTCGACTGTTGTTCCTTGACTGTTCTTCCTCGACTGTCGTTCCTCAACTGTTGTTCATCGACTGTTGTTCCTCGACTGTTGTTCATCGACTGTTGTTCCTCGATTGTTGTACCTCGACTGTTGTTCCTCGACTGTTGTTAATCGACTGTTGTTCATCGACTGTTGTTCATCGACTGTTGTTCCTCGACTGTTGTTCCTCGACTGTTGTTCATCGACTGTTGTTCATCGACTGTTGGTCATCGACTGTTGTTCCTCGACTGTTGTTCCTCGACTGTTGTTCCTCGACTGTTGTTCCTCGACTGTTGTTCCTCGACTGTTGTTCATCGACTGTTGTTCATCGACTGACTGTTGTTCCTCGACTGTTGTTCCTCGACTGTTGTTCCTCGACTGTTGTTCCTCGACTGTTGTTCCTTGACTGTTGTTCCTCGACTGTTGTTCATCGACTGTTGTTCATCGACTGTTGTTCATCGACTGTTGTTCATCAACTGTTGTTCCTCAACTGTTGTTCATCGACTGTTGTTCCTCGACTGTTGTTCATCGACTGTTGTTCCTCGACTGTTGTTCCTCGACTGTTGTTCCTCGACTGTTGTTCCTCGACTGTTCTTTCTCGACTGTTGTTCATCGACTGTTGTTCATCGACTGTTGTTCCTCGACTGTTGTTCCTCGACTGTTGTTCCTCGACTGTTGTTCCTCGACTGTTGTTCCTCGACTGTTGTTCCTCGACTGTTGTTCCTCGACTGTTGTTCCTCGACTGTTGTTCCTTGACTGTTGTTCCTCGACTGTTGTTCATCGACTGTTGTTCATCGACTGTTGTTCATCGACTGTTGTTCATCAACTGTTGTTCCTCAACTGTTGTTCATCAACTGTTGTTCCTCGACTGTTGTTCATCGACTGTTGTTCCTCGACTGTTGTTCCTCGACTGTTGTTCCTCGACTGTTGTTCCTCGACTGTTGTTTCTCGACTGTTGTTCATCGACTGTTGTTCATCGACTGTTGTTCCTCGATTGTTGTACCTCAACTGTTGTTCCTCGATTGTTGTACCTTGACTGTTGTTCCTTGACTGTTCTTCCTCGACTGTTGTTCCTTGAATGTTGTTTCTGGACTGTTGTTCATCAACTCTTGTTCCTTGACAGTTGTTCATCGACTGTTGTTCCTCGACAGTTGTTCATCGACTGCTGTTCCTCAACTGTTGTTCATCGACTGTTGTTCCTCGACTGTTGTTCATCAACTGTTGTTCATCAACTGTTGTTCCTCAACTGTTGTTCATCGACTGTTGTTCCTCGACTGTTGTTCATCAACTGTTGTTCATCGACTGTTGTTCATCGACTGTTGTTCATCAACTGTTGTTCCTCAACTGTTGTTCATCAACTGTTGTTCATCGACTGTTGTTCATCAACTGTTGTTCATCAACTGTTGTTCCTCAACTGTTGTTCATCGACTGTTATTCATCAACTGTTGTTCCTCGACTGTTGTTCATCGACTGTTGTTCATCGACTGTTGTTCATCGACTGTTGTTCCTGGACTGTTGTTCCTCGACTGTTGTTAATCGACTGTTGTTCCTCGACTGTTGTTCATCGACTGTTGTTAATCAACTGTTGTTCCTCGACTGTTGTTCATCGACTGTTGTTCATCGACTGTTGTTCATCAACTGTTGTTCCTCGACTGTTGTTCATCGACTGTTGTTCCTCGACTGTTGTTCATAGACTGTTGTTCATCGACTGTTGTTCCTCGACTGTTGTTCCTCGACTGTTGTTAATCGACTGTTGTTCCTCGACTGTTGTTCATCGACTGTTGTTAATCAACTGTTGTTCCTCGACTGTTGTTCATCGACTGTTGTTCATCGACTGTTGTTCATCAACTGTTGTTCCTCGACTGTTGTTCATCGACTGTTGTTCCTCGACTGTTGTTCATAGACTGTTGTTCATCGACTGTTGTTCCTCGACTGTTGTTCATCGACTGTTGTTCATCGACTGTTGTTCCTCGACTTTTGTTCCTCGACTGTGTTCATCGACTGTTGTTCCTCGACTGTTGTTCCTCAACCCTTGTTCATCGACTGTTGTTCCTCGACTGTTGTTCATCGACTGTTGTTCATCAACTGTTGTTCATCTACTGTTGTTCCTCGACTGTTGTTCCTCGACTGTTGTTCATTGACTGTTGTTCCTCGACTGTTGTTCCTCGACTGTTGTTCCTCAACCCTTGTTCCTCTAGTGTCCTCAGCATGACGGAGAACGTTGGCGACACCATGGAGTTCCCGGGTGAGTCTTACAGTCTCACGGCTCCGACTGTAGCTCTGTCTATGGTCAACACGGGTCGAGGAGGATTCAAGGGCCTCACGTTCGGCGTCTCGTCGATCTCTTCCGGTCTGGAGCCGCAGGTGAGTCGTTACCATGGAGACGACACCGACGAGGAGTCAACAACAACAACTGCTCTTTTTTTTAAGGTTTTTCTCGACCCCGGAGTCGTGGATAAACCTGGAGCCGACGCAACGATCTCTCTCCCGTACGAACTCAACAACTTCTTTCCATCTGGAGAGAAAAACAAAACACGCATCCATTTTAACTTCTTTGGGACGCCGGACTTGTTTCAGGTGTTTTTCTCTTTTATCAATAAAGTTTTATTTCCTTCCATCCATCCATCCATCCATCCATCCATCCATCCATCCATCCATCCATCCATCCATCCATCCATCCATCCATCCATCCATCCATCCATCCATCCATCCATCCATCCATCCATCCATCCATCCATCCATCCATCCATCCATCCATCCATCCATCCATCCATCCATCCATCCATCCATCCATCCATCCATCCATCCATCCATCCATCCATCCATCCATCCATCCATCCATCCATCCATCCATCCATCCATCCATCCATCCATCCATCCATCCATCCATCCATCCATCCATCCATCCATCCATCCAGTCAGAATATCAATCATCAGAGTATTTTTGAATATTTTATATTTTGAAACTTTGAAACCTCTTTAATTGTATGTTTTAGCATTGAACTGTTTTTTATTAAATAAAAGAGTTAAATCATTTCTTTATTAAAGGTAGAATATTTATATATATATATATATATATATATATATATATATATATATATATGAACATTTCAAAGCATTACATATATATTTTTAAAAATAATCTGATTAAATAATTCCTATAATAAAAGGTTTTTATCTTTTTATTAAAACATTTAAATATTTTCAAAATGAACCTTTTAAAATGTTCAATCCAACCATGAGATGATCTTCGTGGTTCAAATGTTCTTCAGGAGCAGACGACGAGCAACAGCAGCTGGAGGTTAAACTCCAACATCGTCTCGGCGCGAGTCAGTCAAGCCGACGTCCACGACCTCAGGGACAAGGTCGTCGTCACCTTCCGACACCTGGCGAGCGCACAGGTGATCAGTCGTGGATCCTGCCGTCAGGAGAGGAACCTGTTGTGTCTTCACGAGGTTGTGTTGTTTTCACAGATGCAGCAACGAGTCAAATGTGTGTTTTGGGATTTTCAGACCAACGGTGAGATTATGTTTGTTGGATCCAGAGATTATCTTTCACGGTCGACATGGAAACACACGAGTGTAGAACTGATAACAATGTTTGTGTGTCCGTGAAAATGTCATTTTGTCCAGAGATTTACAAAAGGAGAGATTTTGTTGAATTTATTTTTATTATTATTGATTCGTATTTTCTTTTTACCAAAACCACTACGTACAGAAAGTTCCTCACAGAACTATCATCACAGTTTAAAATATAAATATTTATTATTTTCAGAAGCAATAATAATGATTAATGCTCATTTTTCTATATTAGATCTAAAAGCTAAAACCTTGAAACCACCTCATAGAGAGAAGGTTCTTTCTGACTGTAATGTTAAGTTTGGTACATATTATTTTACCAGGTGGTTAACCTGCTAGTTAATCCTTTTAGTTAACAAACTATCTGAACTCAGTATGAGGTGAAACGTACCTCCTTGTAACGCCTCATATTAAATTGTGTTTTTTAACAACTGTAATGGAAAGTTTGCTGCATATATTCTCTACCTGGTGGTTAACTAGCTAGTTAATCCTTTTAGTTAACAAACTATCTGAACTCAGACCTCATCAAACTTATTAAATTGTGTTTTTTAACAACTGTAATGGAAAGGTTAGTACATTTTAACTAAGTGTCAAACTTACTGGTTAATCTAGTCACTTAGTTTAGCGTCTGAACTCAGCACGAGTTGAGTTTTATCAGCACATAACTAACCACTGTAATGATGTTTTTAAAGCAGTGACACATGATCAACAAACACGTCATGAAAAGCATCTGGTCTCGTGTTGTGTCTCAAATCACGTGTGCGTTTGAAGGACCACGTTGTGAGTCCTCAGTGTTGTGCGACTGTTGTGTGTCTCAGGTGGGCGGGGGGGCTGGAGCAGTCGTGGATGTGTCACTCAAAGCGTCTCCTCCAACCAGAGCAGCTGTCACTGTGACCACCTGACACACTTCGCTCTTCTGCTGGTGAGGGTCACGGTTTAACCTCCGCACGACCTTGAACCTTGACCCCGGGTCCGTCTCTGGTTCCAGGACGTGTCCAGGACGCCCGTCAGCGAGAGCGACAGCTTCGCTCTCACCATCATCTCCAACCTGGGCTGCGGTTTGTCGTCCATCTTCCTGGGCGTCACCCTCGTCACCTACATCGCTTTCCCGTGAGTTGGCGAGTCACCGGTTCAGAACCGGGTCCTGAACACATGTTGTGTTCGCGGTCCAGGAAGCTGAGGCGAGACAACCCGTCCAAGATCCTCATCAACCTGTCGCTGGCGCTGCTGGGCTTGAGTCTTCTCTTCCTGCTGGACCCGTGGCTCTCGTCCTTCGCCGACCGCGCCCTGTGCGTCGCCACCGCCGCCTCGCTGCACTACTTCCTGCTGGCCTCGTTCACCTGGATGGGTCTGGAGGCCGTGCACATGTACCTGGCCCTGGTCCAGGTCTTCAACACCTACATCCCTCTCTACCTGCTCAAGCTCTGCACCGTGGGCTGGGGTGAGACTGAGCGTCTCTTGTGTTCGTGTCAATATTCAAGGATATAAGATTAACTTTTAATTTTTATATTTATGTTGATACTTTAATCATTTCTTGATTGACAGGTGTGTTTTTTAAGTAATTCAATAAACATTTTTGACTATTCCTAAAATAAATGTTCTTTTCCACATAGAGTTGGATATTTTAATTCCAATAATTCCAAAATAAAATGTATAAATTCAATGTTTTTAAATTTGTAGTCTTTAAAATTCAATATTTAATTGGTATAATAGAGTCTCCAGACTAAACCAACAGAGCACAGAGATACTGATCAAACTTAAAGATGGTTTTAAACATAGAGTTGGAGATTTCAATTAAATCATCGGAAAATATACATGTTCAATTCAAAATCTATTTTTATTTAAATGTATAACTGTTGTTATAATAGAGTCTCCAGACTAAACCAACAGAGCACAGAGATACTGATCAAACTTAAAGATGGTTTTAAACATAGAGTTGGAGATTTCAATTAAATCATCGGAAAATATACATGTTCAATTCAAAATCTATTTTTATTTAAATGTATAACTGTTGTTATAATAGAGTCACTAGACTAAACCAACAGAGCACAGAGATACTGATCAAACTTAAACATGGTTTTAAACATAGAGTTTGAGATTTTCATTCCAATGATTCCCAAATAAAATGTTTAAATTCAATATTTTTCAATTTGTAGTCTTTTAGATTAATTTCAATCATTGGAAAATAAATGGTAATTCGAAATCTATTAGTTAATACTCTTTTAAATTCAATATATACATGTTGGTATAATCGTGTCAAACCAACAGAGCACAGAGATACTGGATCAAACTTTCAGCCAATCACAGACGATCACGTGGTGATTTCAAAACAACGAGACGATTTCCTACTTTTTTATCAACAAATATTGAGTTTAAAGATGAAACAAAACTAATCCAACCTTTGACTTTTGAATGTAATTATAGAAAATACAACATTTTCTTTAACACTTAAATAAACAAATTCAACGTTTGAAAAGTTCACGTCAACAATAATCTGATGCTAAACATTCAATGAAGCTCTGAGGTGTTTGTTTGTCTCTCAGGACTTCCTCTGCTGGTCGTGGCTCTGGTTCTGGTCGTGGACGTGGCGGCGTACGGTGGCGTCGTTCCTCAGGCGGCGTCCGCGGACCTTCACTCTCAGGACTCGTTGTAAGACTCGCTGCTCCGTCACCATGGTTCTGCTCTGACCCGCGGGCCTGTGTCCAGCTGCTGGCTGCAGGACGACATCTTCTTCTACGTGACCGTGGTGACCTTCGTGCTCCTCGTGCTGCTGGGAAACTTCGCCGTGTTCGTGCTGGTTCTGGTCCGGATCAAGAAGAGCAAAATGAACAAGTCCAAGTCGAGCAGCGGCACGAGCGTGCAGGAGCTGAGGGTGACGGCCAGCCTCACGGTGCTGCTGGGACTCACCTGGTCCATGGGGTTCCTTTCTTTTGGGCCGGGCCGGGTCGCCATGATGTACCTGTTCTCCATCTTCAACACTCTGCAGGGTAAACACTTCCTTCTGAAGGCAGGACTACACTTGTTCTGGCTCCCTCTACTGGTACAACTGTGTAATTACAGATGATGCAAACAAGATTTTATTGTTTTTTCTCAAACCTTCAGAAAATACTTTAGTCAATGAAAGCAACTGTCGTCTCTGAGCCACAACCATGAAGCACTTTAGTTACACAAGTTCACATGTGTGAAGGAAACAAACCATTATTTACTTACATGATTTGTGCATGTGTTGTGTGTGTGTTGTGCATGTCTGTGCATGTGTTGTGTGTGTGTTGTGTGCATATTTTGTGCAACTGTGTGTGTTTTGTGCATGTTTGTGCATTTGTTGTGTGCGTGTGCGTGTGTGTGTGCATGTGTTGTGTGTCTGCATGCATGTTTGTGTGCATGTTTGTGTTTGTGTGTGTGTGCATGTTTGTGTGTGCCATGTGTTGTGTGTGTACGTGTTGTGTGTGCCATGTGTTGTATGTGTGCATGTGTTGTGTGCGTGTGCATGCATGTGTTGTGTTTGTGTGTGCATGCATGTGTTGTATGTGTGTGCATGCATGTGTTATGTGTGTGTGCAGCCATGTGTTGTGTGTGTGTGCAGCCATGTGTTGTGTGTGTGTGCAGCCATGTGTTGTGTGTGTGTTGTGTTGTGTTTGTGTGTGTGCATGTTTGTGTGTGCATGTGTTGTGTGTGTGCATGTGTTGTGTGTGTACGTGTCGTGTGTGTGCATGTGTTGTGTGTGTGCATGTGTTGAGTGTGTGTGCATGCATGTGTTGTGTGTGTATTGTGTTTGTGTGTGTGCATGTTTGTGTGTGCCATCTGTTGTGTGTGCATGTGTTGTGTGTGTGCATGTGTTGTGTGTGTACGTGTTGTGTGTGTGCATGTGTTTTGTATGTGTGTGTATGTGTTGTGTGTGTGTGTGTGCATGCATGTGTTGTGTGTGTGTGCAGCCATGTGTTGTGTGTGTGTTGTGTTTGTGTGTGTGCATGTTTGTGTGTGCCATCTGTTGTGTGTGCATGTGCTGTGTGTGTGCATGTGTTGTGTGTGTGCATGCATGTGTTGTGTGTGTGCATGTGTTTTGTATGTGTGTGTGTGTGTGTGTGTGTGTGTGTGTGTGTGTGTGTGTGTTTGTGCATGCATGTGTTGTGTGTGTGTGCATGCATGTGTTGTGTGTGTGTGTAGCCATGTGTTGTGTGTGTTGTGTTACTCACTAGAGTCTTGTGCTCCTCAGGCTTCTTTGTGTTTCTCTTCCACTGTGTGATGAAGGAGCAGGTGAGGCAGCAGTGGAGGAAACACCTGAGCTGTCGAGGACCAGACGAGGAACTCTCAGGTACTTTATCAATAAAGTTGATCTATCAGAGAATCTTGATCACGTGACTCATCATCATGTTCTTCAGGCCGGAGTCGAAGTGAGAACAGAAGCAATCCTGTCAGATCGGATTTACTCGCTTCCAGCAAGAGCAACGACACCAGGATCTCAGAATCGACGTCGGAACCAGAACCTCGAGCGAACAAGTCTTGATCAGAACCAGAACCTCGAGCGAACAAGTCTTGATCAGAACCAGAACCTCGAGAGAACAAGTCTTGATCAGAACCAGAACCTCGAGAGAACTAGTCTTGATCAGAACCAGAACCTCGAGAGAACAAGTCTTGATCAGAACCAGAACCTCGAGCGAACAAGTCTTGATCAGAACCAGAACCTCGAGAGAACTAGTCTTGATCAGAACCAGAACCTCGAGAGAACAAGTCTTGATCAGAACCAGAACCTCGAGAGAACTAGTCTTGATCAGAACCAGAACCTCGAGAGAACAAGTCTTGATCAGAACCAGAACCTCGAGAGAACTAGTCTTGATCAGAACCAGAACCTCGAGAGAACAAGTCTTGATCAGAACCAGAACTCTCACTAATGTTTTCATGAATCAGATGAAAATGATGTAAATAATGATAATAAAAGCATCATTTAAAACTGTGTGATTCTAAAAACATGTTAGTGATAAGTTATAACAGAGTAATAACAATGTAATACAATTAGTACGGAGTACTAACAATTTAATTCAATAATATTATACGGAGTACTAACAATGTAATACAATAATATCATGACACTGTTGTTATATTTGTATATTTTAACACAAATGATGCTCAGAACCAAAAAATAAAACTTAACAAAATAAAATATTCAATTCAACACACACCCACAGACATGAACACCAACACATACACACACATAAACACCAACACACAGACACGCACATACATTAACACTTACACATACATACCGTATATACATACTGGATCAAGTGGCATCCATTAAATCGAACTTGAAAATTTAAAAAAAACGGTGCCCTTGGACGAATGAAGATCTTCTGAGTCTGAAGAGACTTTGTCGAAAGACTGAGCGTCTCTGGAAGTCCACTAAACTTGAGGTGCATAGACTTCAGGGATATGATGGTGGAAACTGCCAGATCTGATTACATCAGGAAACTGGTGTTGTTTGACACGATTAATTCTCTCGTGTCTCAAATCACGCCTTCTTCTGTGAAGCTGCTTTGTTGAGATTTTTCACTGACAAAAATAAATTGATCAAAGAGAAAATCGCTTCCCTTTTGTGTGGAACCCCTGCTGTCTTTGAGCCTGTTCTACCTTGTGGTCCTCCTTTAACATTGTAACTCTGGCCGATATTTCGGCTCTGGTGAACAAGATGAAACCCTCTTCTTTTCTGTCTTGTGTTTAACAAAATGGTAAACCGCTCCCTTTCAATAGGTTTTTTTCCAAATGCATTTGAACCATTGTGGAGCCTTTGCTCAGTAATTTCAGGCCTATTTCTAAGCTCCCTTTCTTGTCCAAGATCTTGGAGAAGGTGGTGTCTGAGCAGCTGTTCCTGGATCAGAGCGACATCCATGAGAAGTTTCAGTCTGACATCCTGATGTTCTGGTTCTCTTGGATCTGTCCTCAGCCTTTGACACAGTTGATCACCAGATCCTGCTGAGAAGACTGATGGATGAAGACTGTCTGGGTCTGTGTTAGAATGGTTCTCATCTTACCTTTCTGTTTCAGTGTACCTGTCAATCAAATAAGGTCTGAATCATCTGTTGTGTGGAGTCCCTCAAGGTTCTGTTCTGATACCTCGCACACGGCTCAGGACCAGAGGAGAGAAATCTTTTCAGGCTGTTGCTCCTAAGCTTTGGAACGATCTTCTCTCTCTTTGCTCTTGATGGATCTACTGACTCCTTTAAGAAACATCTGTGTTTGATGATCTACTGACTCCTTTAAGAAACATCTGTGTTTGATGATCTACTGACTCCTTCAAGAAACATCTCTGTGTTTGATGATCTACTGACTCCTTCAAGAAACATGTGTGTTTGATGATCTACTGACTCCTTCAAGAAACATGTGTGTTTGATGATCTACTGACTCCTTCAAGAAACATCTCTGTGTTTGATGATCTACTGACTCCTTCAAGAAACATGTGTGTTTGATGATCTACTGACTCCTTCAAGAAACATCTGTGTTTGATGATCTACTGACTCCTTCAAGAAACATCTGTGTTTGATGATCTACTGACTCCTTCAAGAAACATCTGTGTTTGATGATCTACTGACTCCTTCAAGAAACATCTGTGTTTGATGATCTACTGACTCCTTCAAGAAACATCTGTGTTTGATGATCTACTGACTCCTTCAAGAAACATCTGTGTTTGATGATCTACTGACTCCTTCAAGAAACATCTGTGTTTGATGATCTACTGACTCCTTCAAGAAACATCTGTGTTTGATGATCTACTGACTCCTTCAAGAAACATCTGTGTTTGATGATCTACTGACTCCTTCAAGAAACATCTGTGTTTGATGATCTACTGACTCCTTCAAGAAACATGTGTGTTTGATGATCTACTGACTCCTTCAAGAAACATGTGTGTTTGATGATCTACTGACTCCTTCAAGAAACATGTGTGTTTGATGATCTACTGACTCCTTCAAGAAACATCTGTGTTTGATGATCTACTGACTCCTTCAAGAAACATGTGTGTTTGATGATCTACTGACTCCTTCAAGAAACATGTGTGTTTGATGATCTACTGACTCCTTCAAGAAACATCTGTGTTTGATGATCTACTGACTCCTTCAAGAAACATCTGTGTTTGATGATCTACTGACTCCTTCAAGAAACATGTGTGTTTGATGATCTACTGACTCCTTCAAGAAACATCTCTGTGTTTGATGATCTACTGACTCCTTCAAGAAACATCTGTGTTTGATGATCTACTGACTCCTTCAAGAAACATCTGTGTTTGATGATCTACTGACTCCTTCAAGAAACATCTGTGTTTGATGATCTACTGACTCCTTCAAGAAACATCTGTGTTTGATGATCTACTGACTCCTTTAAGAAACATCTCTGTGTTTGATGATCTACTGACTCCTTCAAGAAACATCTGTGTTTGATGATCTACTGACTCCTTCAAGAAACATCTGTGTTTGATGATCTACTGACTCCTTCAAGAAACATCTCAAGACACTTTGATTTGAGCTTTTCCTTGATTCTCTGAGACTCTTGTGTTCGTCTCAGTTTTATCTTGATCTTTAAAGTATATATTTTATTAAATATTGTTTTGATTGTTTAAGTTCTTTGTGACCCTGGTCTGGAAAAGTGCTCTATAAATATTACTAACACCGACACAAACACACACAAACATACAAACACACAACGCAGAGACTGTTTGTCTTAAACAAGTGTTTGTTTATGTTGTTTGTATGTTCTGTGCATGTTGTGTGTGTCTGTGTTTATGTGTTTGTGTGCAGTCATGCATGCCTGTGCGTGTGTCTGACACGTATGTGTGAGCATGTGTGTGTGCGTGAGCATGTGTGTGTGTGTGTGTGAGCATGTGTGTGTGTGTGTGTGTGTGTGTGTGATATGCGTGAACATTTTTCTTCGGACTGTGTTGACCTTGGACTTGCATTAAAAAGGATGTGATTCTCAGAAACAATTTTTCTCAGCTGAGTTTCTCACCTGAGCGTCTCACCTGAGCGTCTCACCTGAGCGTCTCACCTGAGCGTCTCAACAGCTCTGAGCAGTAACGAGGCGTCTCTGAGCGTCTGGACCAACTGGCTGGATGACATTCTGCTCATAGTTGTCCACACACGCCCTCCTGCTCCTCCACTCGGATCAGTCCAGTGAAGGTTCCTGCGGAGCACGAGCTTCTTTACATTGAGATGCTTGTATGATGATCTTTACATTCGCACCGACAACCGTCTGACGCCTGGACTCTGATGAAGGACGAGCTGTCGACTTGTGGAACATCTGGTGAGAGAAGATTCACATTCAGGTTGTTTAACAAGCGTGGTCGACAGTTGTGTAACCAGATGTGTTCATCACAAGAACACAATCGTTGACACAACAATCATGAGACTCGAGTCATTGATATTTTAAACAAGTGTGTGTTTCTCATGACAAAGTGTGTTTAAAAGTGTGTGTCTATGAAAAGACACTTGTGTTAATGATCTAAAAACAAATGTTTTGATTCAAACACACACGTTGTGACAGTTGTGTGTCGATGGATCTTGTCTTTGTTTTTTGTTTAGTTTGGATTTTATCTTGAAAATCTTGTGATTCAAACATTTGTGTTTTTCTTTATTTTGTGCGACTTTAGACCAAATACATCAAACTCACACAAACACCATAAGAACAAACACAAGTGTTGGATACACAACAAATACACAAACAGAAACTCATCAACGTTTTATCAAGAAGAAAAAAACATTTTTCATTTCCTGTTGAACATGAAAATGTTATTATAGTTTGAAGATAAGAACTTGTATTTGATGTATTTGATGTTTTATATCTAGTTTCTCAATCTGATGAATCGACTGCGAACATATTTTTACACATGAAGTGATTTAATGAAACATAATTGATCGAAACAACTGACGAGTCAATCATCAGTAATTATTCATGTGAGTCAAGAAAATCGAAATTTAAAAGTTTAAAGACATTTAAACATTAAACACAGGATTTACTTCAATGGAGCAAAACAACGACGATGAATGAATGAAAAGGAAGTCAATTTGTCAAGTTTGTACAAAGTTTTTTGCTTTTTGTGTAAAGTGGAACCAGAAAAATGTTCATCCCAGTATTTTAAAGCAGCACTACGTAACATTTAGATTTTTTTTTCAGAAGTTATTTGTTTCTTTTTGAAGCGTCTTCAATTGTTAAAGTCAAGATAAAACTCATCGTCAAGAGTTTTATCTTTGATTTTCCAGACGCATGTAACACGTGGTTTGTTGCAACAGAGGTTCCACGACTTAGCAGTTACACTCTCCTGACACTGGGGGAGCCAGAGATGAATATACGCTCAGTGCAACAGAGATGGAACGTCAAATAAATTACAGAAGAAACAGTGAAAAACTGAAATAAATAAAAAATGTATAAATACATTTAAAAAAATTAAAAGCACAAAAATATAAACATGTACAACAAGTTAAAATGTAATATTTATAAAATAAATTAAATATATATATATATATATATATATATATATATATATATATATATATATAAAATATACGTACATATATATATATATATATATATATATATATATATATATATATAATATACATACATATATATATATATATATATACATACACAGCTATAGCACAATATTCACATTGTTATTATATTATATTATATAAGTTTATCTAATGTAATTATAATTAATATTTAATAATGACATTTTTTATGTATATATAGTTATCTATGTGTTTATACATGTATTTATTTATATATACATTTAGTTTTCTATTTATACATTTAGTTTTGTATTTATTGATTTAGTAATGTATATATACATTTATTTATGTTTATACATTTATATACGTATTAATTCATTTTTTCATGTGTTAATACATTTGTGTTTTTATATATTTATTCATGTTTTCTCCTGAACAAATACATACTTAGTTATTTATTAATTATGAGGTTTTACAGCAGTCGATCTCACAAACGATGACAACTTTACAAATGTAAACTCACAGTCGTTGATGGAGGTCAGCGAGATGATTCAACTGATGGTGTGTGTGTGCTGAGAACCCGTAGTCCTGTGACCTTCATCCTTCTGCTGCACCATGGACGACAACACGGACAACCCCACGGCGGTGAAGGTGGAGGAACACTCGCAGTCGGTGATCCTGACCTACTTCCACGGAGACATCGGGACGATGGTCGACGCTCACTTCAGCCGCGCCCTCAGTAAAGCCTGCAAGACCAAAGCTCCTCTGAACAAGAACAAGAAGAGCCTCCAGAGCATCAAGCTGGGTGAGGAGGAAGATCTTCTGCTAGTTGAAGAACATTCACATTTAAAATGATGACTTTTATACCTTATTGTTGATGTTTTTATTCCTGAACGTTATAATTCAATCATTTTTTAATGCGTAGCTTCTTGAATTCAATATAAAAGTCAAAACCAACAGAGAACCGAGCAATAGATCGTTTGCTTTCACGTCGTCACTTGAAGTCGCTCCAGTCGCTCCAGTCGCTCCAGTCGCTCGGTGCTCTGTTGCTTTGGTCTGGTGACACTACTGTATATATATCAACATTTTATACTACTAATTCTAAAATATTAAACTTGAAACATATATACAAAAAATGTTGATATAATAGGAAAAAAACAAAAAAACAAACACAAAAGTGTCACCAGACAAAACCAACAGAGCACTGAGCTGTTTGATCAAACTCTAAGCCAATCATGTGATGCGCAGATGATCACATGACCAGGAAGTAGCACTGGTGCATCAATGTTTAAGGTGTTTAAGGTTTATTTCAATCATCAGTAAGATATTTGTTTATTATTGAGTTATTTGTAACTCATGTTAGTTTCACACTTTGACGTGAGTTTAAGAGCAAATGACTCTGTGCTCGATTGGTTGAGTCTGACGACGCTACTTTACAGAGATTTTGAATTTAAACGGCTACGAATGAATAAACATGGAATTTAGAGAAATTATTTTTGAAATATTTGAATTAAAATAACAGACTCTATTTGAAATGTATTCTTTTTTTTTAAATGTAATTGAATTAAATTCATTAAAAAAAATCTATCTTTCAATAAAGAAATGATTTTACGACTGAATTCAAATATAAATAAAACACATTATCCTGAAAACACTGACGAACTACTTTCCAGGAGCTTCATCTTCTTCTTCTCCGACAGAACAACCGAACGCCTGCCAAGAACCCGCCGACTCGTACTCGCACATGTCGGCTCCTCCGGGCCGACGACAGGTCTTCGCTCCCTCAGACGAACCGGGCCGAGCCTGGAGCCACATCAACGCCCGGATGGGACCCGGACCGGCTCTGTCCGTCTACAACCTCCCGCCCAACGGTCTGGGTCTGACGGGCCAACAGTGCGCCACCTCGCTGCTCAACCTGCTGCACAGCGACCGCGCCGACCTCGGGCCCGGCATGTCGTCCGGCTCCAAACCGGACCTGCTGCCCAACTGGACCGTCGCGCCGGGCCTGAGCGAGTCGGTGGAGCCGGCCCTGGGCTTCGAGTCCGGTGAGTGGATCAGAACCTATGATCGCTGTTGATGAGAAGTTTAGAAGCGACGGTTGAAGAATAAACCAGTTCAGTGACGACGACAACAACAACAACAACAACAACAACAACAACAACAACAACAACAACAACAACAACAACCACAACCACAACAACAACAACAACCACAACAACAACAACAACCACAACCACAACCACAACAACAACCACAACCACAACAACAACAACAACAACAACAACCACAACCACAACCACAACAACAACAACAACAACAACAACAACAACAACCACAACAACAACAACTACAACCACAACAACCACAACAACAACAGCGACAAAAACAACCACAACAACAGCGACAAAAACAACCACAACAACAACCACAACAACAACAACAACCACAACAACCACAACAACAACAACAACAGCAACCACAACAACAACAACAACAACAACCACAACCACAACAACCACAACAAAAACAACCACAACAACAACAACCACAACAACAACCACAACAAAAACAACCACAACAACAACAACCACAACAACAACAACCACAACAAAAACAACCACAACAACAACAACCACAACAAAAATAACCACAACAACAACAACCACAACAAAAACAACCACAACAAAAACAACCACAACAACAAAAACAACCACAACAACAACAACAACCACAACAAAAACAACCACAACCACAACAAAAACAACCACAACAACCACAACAACAACAACCACAACAAAAACAACAACAACCACAACAACAACAACAAAAACAACCTCAACAACCAAAACAACAACAACAACAACCTCAACAACCAAAACAACAACCACAACAACAACAACCACAACCACAACAACAACAACAACAACCACAACAAAAACAACAACCACAACAACAACAACCACAACCACAACAACAACAACCACAACAACAACCACAACAACAACAACCACAACAACAACAACAACAACAACAACAACTACAACTACAACAACCACAACCACAACAACAACAACAACAACAACAACCACAACAAAAACAACAACCACAACAACAACAACAACAACCACAACCACAACAACAACAACCACAACAACAACCACAACAACAACAACCACAACAACAACAACAACAACAACAACAACCACAACAACAACAACTAAAACAACAACAACAACAACAACACATGTGGAGGCTCAGAGTATAACTAAGTAATACTAACTAACTAAGTAATAATACAAGTGTTGAAGTTTCCTGGAAGAATACGAGTCGTTCTTAAAAACTTCCACATGAAACAGGAAGTGTTTATGAAACTTTCAAAATAAACAAACGCGTCAAAGATTCTCTAGAATTTTCGAACTGTTTAAAGTTCATATAAATACACATTATTTCACAAACATTTCATAAAATTATCTTTTTTTTACCTGTTGGTAAAATATTTTTGATAATATTGATGATAAACTTCTCGTTAAATAAACTGTTTAACTTTAGTGAACGAGTCGATAACAACCTGAGTTTGAACGACAACTTGTTATCTTTGTTTCAATTCATCCTGAAGATCAATCGTTTTTTTTACGACAGAATAATGTTTTGATAAATAAACGAGTGGATCTCGTCGCTACAGGTTATAAAGAGTTAAATAAATACATTAAAAATCAGTTTCACGAAAGAGTTTATCCAAGAAACGACAGCAGCTTGTGATGTTTAAATACATAAATATTTGATTTAATGAATCTTTAACACGTTTCTTTGTTTGCGTGTAACTTTCAAACACTTGAGGAATTGAACCAACGATCCATGGATGAATCAGACCAGACTTCAGTGAAACACATACTTGATTATTGATGAAACAATGAATCACAAGAGTTGAGATAAGATCCTGCTGATGATTCGATTCACGAGAACAAGATAAAAACCTCGTTAACATGATGACGTCAGAAATGACAGAAAAATATTCTGGACCAAAAACTTCCACGAAAAGACTTTTGATTCTATTGTTGACGTCGTTCAACAGGAAATGTAATGATTGACGTCGTGACTCGAGAATGAAGGAAACGTCAACAACGAACATCATCATTAATCATTGATTCAGTTTCTACACGGTTCACTGTTTTTCAACTGTGGGAGGAAACCGGAGCAAAAAGGGAGAATCAACAAAGTTGACAAAGAAAAGCAGTAAAATCAGGTTCAATTCCAGCCTGAAGTCATTAGATCGTACGAAGTGACTCGAGTTCTCTTCAGGTCAGTCTGTGATGGACTGGTCAACTTTCCAGGGTGTCCCCATATTAACAAGATCTGAGGATCAATGATTTCGATGTTGCCAATATTTTCATTTTATTTTTTTTACACTTTTGTTGTCAATATTTTCATTTTATTTTTTTTACACTTTTGTTGCCAATATTTTCATTTTATTTTTTTTACACTTTTGTTGTCAATATTTTCATTCAATGTTCTTTTTTCTTCAATTTAATTGCCAATATTCTCATGTAATTTTCAATAGATTTCAATTTACTGTTTTGAACAAAGTGTGTGAAAAGACAAACATAATATATTAATAATAATAATATCTATTTTTTTAAATGTAAGAATGTGAACAAAACTAGGAAACGAGAAAAAGTGATTCTCTGAACAAGAACCTGTTGCGACACAAATGATAATGAAGTTTCCTTTCAGGACGACATCTGGACAAGAAGGACTTGTACTGGTACTGATGGTTCAGAAGTTCAGGCTCGTCTTCACGTCACGGACACTTTCAGATGTGGAGGCGACAGAAGCTGCTCCTGCACTTCCTGGTTCCTCGGAACAGGAAGTGGAACCTGTTTGTCGACGTCATCGTTCCTCGTCTGTGATGCTTCCTCGTGTCTTGGATCCAGAACTTCTCTGTATACTCGTGGATCCAGAACTTCTCTGTATACTCGTGGATCCAGAACTTCTTATATACTTGTGGATCCAGAACTTCTCTGTATACTCGTGGATCCAGAACTTCTTATATACTTGTGGATCCAGAACTTCTCTGTATACTCGTGGATCCAGAACTTCTCTGTATACTCGTGGATCCAGAACTTCTCTGTATACTCGTGGATCCAGAACTTCTCTATGTACTCGTGGATCCAGAACTTCTCTGTATACTCGTGGATCCAGAACTTCTCTATGTACTCGTGGATCCAGAACTTCTCTGTATACTCGTGGATCCAGAACTTCTCTGTATACTCGTGAATCCAGAACTTCTCTATGTACTCGTGGATCCAGAACTACTCTGTATACTCGTGGATCCAGAACTACTCTGTATACTCGTGGATCCAGAACTTCTCTGTATACTCGTGGATCCAGAACTTCTCTGTATACTCGTGGATCCAGAACTTCTCTATGTACTCGTGGATCCAGAACTTCTCTGTATACTCGTGGATCCAGAACTTCTCTGTATACTCGTGAATCCAGAACTTCTCTATGTACTCGTGGATCCAGAACTTCTCTGTATACTCGTGGATCCAGAACTTCTCTGTATACTCGTGAATCCAGAACTTCTCTATGTACTTGTGGATCCAGAACTTCTCTATGTACTCGTGGATCCAGAACTACTCTGTATACTCGTGGATCCAGAACTACTCTGTATACTCGTGGATCCAGAACTTCTCTGTATACTCGTGGATCCAGAACTTCTCTGTATACTCGTGGATCCAGAACTTCTCTATGTACTCGTGGATCCAGAACTTCTCTGTATACTCGTGGATCCAGAACTTCTCTATGTACTCGTGGATCCAGAACTTCTCTGTATACTCGTGGATCCAGAACTTCTCTGTATACTCGTGGATCCAGAACTTCTCTGTATACTCGTGAATCCAGAACTTCTCTATGTACTCGTGGATCCAGAACTTCTCTGTATACTCGTGGATCCAGAACTTCTCTGTATACTCGTGGATCCAGAACTTCTCTGTATACTCGTGGATCCAGAACTTCTCTGTATACTCGTGAATCCAGAACTTCTCTATGTACTCGTGGATCCAGAACTTCTCTGTATACTCGTGGATCCAGAACTTCTCTGTATACTCGTGGATCCAGAACTTCTCTGTATACTCGTGAATCCAGAACTTCTCTGTATACTCGTGGATCCAGAACTTCTCTATGTACTCGTGGATCCAGAACTTCTCTGTATACTCGTGGATCCAGAACTTCGTTGATCCAGAACTTCTCTGTATACTCGTGGATCCAGAACTTCTCTGTATACTCGTGGATCCAGAACTTCTCTGTATACTCGTGGATCCAGAACTTCTCTGTATACTCGTGGATCCAGAACTTCTCTGTATACTCATGGATCCAGAACTTCTCTGTATACTCGTGGATCCAGAACTTCTCTGTATACTCGTGGATCCAGAACTTCTCTGTATACTCGTGGATCCAGAACTTCTTATATACTCGTGGATGCAGAACTTCTCTGTATACTCGTGGATCCAGAACTACTCTGTATACTCGTGGATCCAGAACTTCTCTGTATACTCGTGGATCCAGAACTTCTCTGTATACTCGTGGATCCAGAACTTCTCTGTATACTCGTGGATCCAGAACTTCTCTGTATACTCGTGGATCCAGAACTTCTCTGTATACTCGTGGATCCAGAACTTCTCTGTATACTCGTGGATCCAGAACTACTCTGTATACTCGTGGATCCAGAACTTCTCTGTATACTCGTGGATCCAGAACTACTCTGTATACTCGTGGATCCAGAACTTCTCTGTATACTCGTGGATCCAGAACTTCTCTGTATACTCGTGGATCCAGAACTTCTCTGTATACTCGTGGATCCAGAACTTCTCTGTATACTCGTGGATCCAGAACTTCTCTGTATACTCGTGGATCCAGAACTACTCTGTATACTCGTGGATCCAGAACTTCTCTGTATACTCGTGGATCCAGAACTTCTCTGTATACTCGTGGATCCAGAACTTCTCTGTATACTCGTGGATCCAGAACTTCTCTGTATACTCGTGGATCCAGAACTTCTCTATATACTGGTGGGTGAGAATGAAGTGTTTTCAAGAAGAAAATCAGGCTCCGGTTCATGCAGTTTAAGACCATTATTGATGTATTTGTTGTAAAAGCAGTGACTTCATGTCAACAATCCTTCACCTCTGAACGTTACTCTTTATATCCGTCAGGAACAAATAAACTGTTTCATATGTTTGGCTTTCTTTGTAAATTTATGACACTTTTTAATCATCATAACGTTTCGTCACATTTATATAAGTTTCATTATATTATGATCATTATTTCCTTGAGTCACGACCTTGACTTTCCTTCTCGTCACACGAAGACGACGACGAACCTTCGTCACGTCTGTTATTAAAACTGCTGGTGACTCAAGTATTCTCTTTAAGTGTCTGATCATAAAATCCTTTTAGAAGAAACCTGGAGCAGAACCAGACTCATGCTGTGTCTAAAATCACAACACTACACACTACAACACTACACACTACAACACTACACACTAACAGGAAATGACGCGACAGCTTCTTCTTCTACTACTATTTAATGATGGTTTCAACCAGCTGTAGGAACACTAGCGACACCTGCTGGCAGCACGTTTGGTTTCAACAAATATGAGAAATATTGACGAGTTATTTACGCCGGTATCAGCAGTGAAGACGTGTCGTCATTATACTGCTGCTGAAAATACACCTGTAAGTATATGAATATATATATATATATATGACGTAACTTCCATTTAAAACGTCACTGAGATGGAGCAGTTTATTGTAGAAAGTGTCCATCGATCCATACTCAGTTTTGTGTGTTTTATGATTTTAGTGTACATGGAGAACTACATTTCACATACTTAGAATTGAAACTTAAAATACTAAGTCGAAGTACGCAAGTCTGTGATTTGAGACACAGCTCAGGTTTATAGAACTATCACATGAGATAAACTACCACACGAGATAAACTATCACACGAGATAAACTATCACAAGAGATAAACTATCACATGAGATAAACTATCACACGAGATAAACTATCACACGAGATAAGCTATCACACGAGATAAACTATCACATGAGCTAAACTATCACACGAGATAAACTATCACACGAGATAAACTATCACACGAGATAAACTACCACACGAGATAAACTATCACACGAAATAAACTATCACACGAGATAAACTATCACACGAGATAAACTATCACATGAGATAAACTATCACACGAGATAAACTATCACATGAGATAAACTATCACACGAGATAAACTATCACATGAGATAAACTATCACATGAGATAAACTATCACACGAGATAAACTGTCACACGAGATAAACTATCACATGAGATAAACTATCACACGAGATAAACTATCACATGAGATAAACTATCACACGAGATAAACTATCACATGAGATAAACTATCACATGAGATAAACTATCACACGAGATGAACTGTCACATGAGATAAACTATCACACGAGATAAACTATCACATGAGATAAACTATCACACGAGATAAACTATCACACGAGATAAGCTATCACACGAGATAAACTATCACATGAGCTAAACTATCACACGAGATAAACTATCACACGAGATAAACTATCACACGAGATAAACTATCACATGAGATAAACTATCACACGAGATAAACTATCACACGAGATAAGCTATCACACGAGATAAACTATCACATGAGCTAAACTATCACACGAGATGAACTGTCACATGAGATAAACTATCACACGAGATAAACTATCACATGAGATAAACTATCACATGAGATAAACTATCACACGAGATAAACTATCACATGAGATAAACTATCACACGAGATAAACTATCACACGAGATAAGCTATCACACGAGATAAACTATCACATGAGCTAAACTATCACACGAGATGAACTGTCACATGAGATAAACTATCACACGAGATAAACTATCACATGAGATAAACTGTCACACGAGATAAACTATCACATGAGATAAACTATCACACGAGATAAACTATCACATGAGATAAACTATCACACGAGATAAACTATCACATGAGATAAACTATCACATGAGATAAACTATCACACGAGATGAACTGTCACATGAGATAAACTATCACACGAGATAAACTATCACATGAGATAAACTATCACACGAGATAAACTATCACACGAGATAAGCTATCACACGAGATAAACTATCACATGAGCTAAACTATCACACGAGATAAACTATCACACGAGATAAACTATCACACGAGATAAACTATCACATGAGATAAACTATCACACGAGATAAACTATCACACGAGATAAGCTATCACACGAGATAAACTATCACATGAGCTAAACTATCACACGAGATGAACTGTCACATGAGATAAACTATCACACGAGATAAACTATCACATGAGATAAACTATCACACGAGATAAACTATCACACGAGATAAGCTATCACACGAGATAAACTATCACATGAGCTAAACTATCACACGAGATAAACTATCACACGAGATAAACTATCACACGAGATAAACTACCACACGAGATAAACTATCACACGAAATAAACTATCACACGAGATAAACTATCACACGAGATAAACTACCACACGAGATAAACTATCACACGAAATAAACTATCACACGAGATAAACTATCACACGAGATAAGCTATCACACGAGATAAACTATCACATGAGCTAAACTGTCACACGAGATAAACTATCACACGAGATAAACTATCACACGAGATAAGCTATCACACGAGATAAACTACCACACGAGATAAACTATCACACGAAATAAACTATCACACGAGATAAACTATCACACGAGATAAACTATCACATGAGATAAACTATCACACGAGATAAACTATCACATGAGATAAACTATCACACGAGATAAACTATCACATGAGATAAACTATCACATGAGATAAACTATCACACGAGATAAACTATCACATGAGATAAACTATCACACGAGATAAACTATCACATGAGATAAACTATCACATGAGATAAACTATCACACGAGATAAACTGTCACACGAGATAAACTATCACATGAGATAAACTATCACACGAGATAAACTATCACATGAGATAAACTATCACACGAGATAAACTATCACATGAGATAAACTATCACATGAGATAAACTATCACACGAGATGAACTGTCACATGAGATAAACTATCACACGAGATAAACTATCACATGAGATAAACTATCACACGAGATAAACTATCACACGAGATAAGCTATCACACGAGATAAACTATCACATGAGCTAAACTATCACACGAGATAAACTATCACACGAGATAAACTATCACACGAGATAAACTACCACACGAGATAAACTATCACACGAAATAAACTATCACACGAGATAAACTATCACACGAGATAAACTACCACACGAGATAAACTATCACACGAAATAAACTATCACACGAGATAAACTATCACACGAGATAAGCTATCACACGAGATAAACTATCACATGAGCTAAACTGTCACACGAGATAAACTATCACACGAGATAAACTATCACACGAGATAAGCTATCACACGAGATAAACTATCACACGAGATAAACTATCACACGAGATAAGCTATCACATGAGATAAACTATCACATGAGATAAACTATCACACGAGATAAACTATCACACGAGATAAACTATCACATGAGCTAAACTATCACACGAGATAAACTATCACACGAGATAAACTATCACACGAGATAAACTACCACACGAGATAAACTATCACACGAAATAAACTATCACACGAGATAAGCTCTCACACGAGATAAACTGTCACATGAGATAAACTATCACACGAGATAAACTATCACATGAGATAAACTATCACACGAGATAAACTATCACACGAGATAAGCTATCACACGAGATAAACTATCACATGAGCTAAACTATCACACGAGATAAACTATCACACGAGATAAACTATCACACGAGATAAACTACCACACGAGATAAACTATCACACGAGATAAACTATCACACGAGATAAACTACCACACGAGATAAACTATCACACGAAATAAACTATCACACGAGATAAACTATCACACGAGATAAACTATCACACGAGATAAGCTTATAACTATCACACGAAATAAACTATCACACGAGATAAGCTATCACACGAGATAAACTATCACATGAGATAAACTATCACACGAGATAAACTACCACACGAGATAAACTATCACACGAGATAAACTATCACACGAGATAAACTATCACACGAGATAAACTACCACACGAGATAAACTATCACACGAAATAAACTATCACACGAGATAAACTATCACACGAGATAAACTATCACACGAGATAAGCTTATAACTATCACACGAAATAAACTATCACACGAGATAAGCTATCACACGAGATAAACTATCACATGAGATAAACTATCACACGAGATAAACTATCACATGAGATAAACTATCACACGAGACACGACATGTGATACAAAAATTTAAAAAACATACTTTTGTCACTGATGTTGTTTAAAAATTAGAAAAAAGATTCAATTCATTTTTTATTGACTCGAGAAAATTAAATTGAAATAAATATTCTCTTGATTTAAATTCAGTCAGAAATAGAAAAAAAGATTGAATTTTGACTTTTAACTTTTGTCTGGTTGGTCCCGTGTCTCCCACCTACACACCTGTTCATTTAGTAGCTTTTGCAATTCAATTTTTGAGTGTGTGTGTAACGTGTGTGTAAAGAGTGTGTAAAGAGTGTGTAACGTGTGTGTAAAGAGTGTGTAAAGAGTGTGTAACGAGTGTGTAAAGAGTGTGTAAAGAGTGTGTAACGTGTGTGTAAAGAGTGTGTAAAGAGTGTGTAACGTGTGTGTAAAGAGTGTGTAAAGAGTGTGTATAGAGTGTGTAAAGAGTGTGTAAAGAGTGTGTGACGTGTGTGTAAAGAGTGTGTAAAGAGTGTGTAACGTGTGTGTAAAGAGTGTGTAAAGAGTGTGTAAAGAGTGTGTAAAGAGTGTGTAACGTGTGTGTAAAGAGTGTGTAAAGAGTGTGTAACGTGTGTGTAAAGAGTGTGTAAAGAGTGTGTAACGTGTGTGTAAAGAGTGTGTAAAGAGTGTGTAAAGAGTGTGTAAAGAGTGTGTAAAGAGTGTGTAAAGAGTGTGTAACGTGTGTGTAAAGAGTGTGTAAAGAGTGTGTAAAGAGTGTGTAAAGAGTGTGTAAAGAGTGTGTAACGTGTGTGTAAAGAGTGTGTAAAGAGTGTGTAAAGAGTGTGTAAAGAGTGTGTAACGTGTGTGTAAAGAGTGTGTAAAGAGTGTGTAACGTGTGTGTAAAGAGTGTGTAAAGAGTGTGTAAGTGCTGAGCCTCACACACAGGTGGAGGAGGTTCTTCTCTCCAAGGTCAGACTATAAGATGGTCTCAGAGGCTCCAGCAGGTTCTGTAGTTATATATATATATATATATATATATATATATATATTCTATATATATATATATATATATTCTATATATATATATATATATATTCTATATATATTCCATATATATAGAATATATTGAACCTCCCGCTGAGATGTTTTCCTTCATGACGTCCAACAGAAGTCGTTCTTCGTGACTCGAGTTAAAGGTCGACTCTGAGGTTTAGTCGTCGACACATAATTATCTTCTTCTTCACTTTTCTATGAATCACCAGAAGGTTATTTATAGATCGCGCAGCATCCTGTTGCCACGGCGACGCTGCCGGGTCTGTTTGGGAAGCTTTGATCAGACCCGGAATATTTGAGAGACGGTTCCGCCCACGAGAGGAACCTTTGACTGATGAGCAACCGTCGTGTTCACAGGAAACCATGATGATCTCGTCATGTCAGCACCTGTCAATCAAACTCTCTCTTGACGTCGTTCGTGGAAAATGTTATTTTTTTTAGAGTCAGAGGCTTGAACGTGTGTCAAATGACCTTGAATGTGTGTCAAATAACCTTGAACGTGTGTCAAATAACCTTGAACGTGTGTCAAATAACCTTGAACGTGTGTCAAATAACCTTGAATGTGTGTCAACTAACCTTGAACATGTGTCAAATAACCTTGAATGTGTGTCAACTAACCTTGAACATGTGTCAAATAACCTTGAATGTGTGTCAAATAACCTTGAACGTGTGTCAAATAACCTTGAATGTGTGTCAACTAACCTTGAACGTGTGTCAAATAACCTTGAACGTGTGTCAAATAACCTTGAATGTGTGTCAAATAACCTTGAACGTGTGTCAAATAACCTTGAACGTGTGTCAAATAACCTTGAATGTGTGTCAAATAACCTTGAATGTGTGTCAAATAACCTTGAACGTGTGTCAAATAACCTTGAACGTGTGTCAAATAACCTTGAATGTGTGTCAAATAACCTTGAACGTGTGTCAAATAACCTTGAACGTGTGTCAAATAACCTTGAATGTGTGTCAACTAACCTTGAACGTGTGTCAAATAACCTTGAACATGTGTCAAATAACCTTGAACGTGTGTCAAATAACCTTGAATGTGTGTCAACTAACCTTGAACGTGTGTCAAATAACCTTGAACATTTGTCAAATAACCTTGAACATGTGTCAAATAACCTTGAACATGTGTCAAATAACCTTGAACGTGTGTCAAATAACTTTGAACATTTGTCAAATAACCTTGAACATGTGTCAAATAACCTTGAACATGTGTCAAATAACCTTGAACGTGTGTCAAATAACCTTGAACATTTGTCAAATAACTTTGAACATGTGTCAAATAACCTTGAACATGTGTCAAATAACCTTGAACATGTGTCAAATAACCTTGAACGTGTGTCAAATAACCTTGAACATTTGTCAAATAACCTTGAACATTTGTCAAATAACCTTGAACATGTGTCAAATAACCTTGAACGTGTGTCAAATAACCTTGAACATGTGTCAAATAACCTTGAACGTGTGTCAAATAACCTTGAACATTTGTCAAATAACCTTGAACATGTGTCAAATAACCTTGAACATGTGTCAAATAACCTTGAACCGGTGTCAAATAACCTTGAACCGGTGTCAAATAATCTTGAACATAACCTTGAACATGTGTCAAATAACCTTGAACATGTGTCAAATAACCTTGAACATGTGTCAAATAACCTTGAACGTGTGTCAAATAACCTTGAACATGTGTCAAATAACCTTGAACGTGTGTCAAATAACCTTGAACCGGTGTCAAATAACCTTGAACATAACCTTGAACATGTGTCAAATAACCTTGAACATGTGTCAAATAACCTTGAACATGTGTAAAATAACCTTGAACGTGTGTCAAATAACCTTGAACATTTGTCAAATAACCTTGAACATGTGTCAAATAACCTTGAACGTGTGTCAAATAACCTTGAACATGTGTCAAATAACATTGAACATGTGTCAAATAACCTTGAACGTGTGTCAAATAACCTTGAACATGTGTCAAATAACCTTGAACATGTGTCAAATAACCTTGAACATGTGTCAAATAACCTTGAACGTGTGTCGAATAACCTTGAACGTGTGTCAAATAACCTTGAACATGTGTCAAATAACCTTGAACGTGTGTCAAATAACCTTGAACATGTGTCAAATAACCTTGAACATGTGTCAAATAACCTTGAACGTGTGTCGAATAACCTTGAACGTGTGTCAAATAACCTTGAACATGTGTCAAATAACCTTGAACGTGTGTCAAATAACCTTGAACATGTGTCAAATAACCTTGAACATGTGTCAAATAACCTTGAACGTGTGTCGAATAACCTTGAACGTGTGTCAAATAACCTTGAACGTGTGTCAAATAACCTTGAACGTGTGTCAAATAACCTTGAACGTGTGTCAAATAACCTTGAACGTGTGTCAAATAACCTCAAACATGTGTCAAATAACCTTGAACGTGTGTCAAATAACCTTGAACATGTGTCAAATAACCTTGAACGTTTGTCAAATAACCTTGAACGTGTGTCAAATAACCTTGAACATGTGTCAAATAACCTTGAACATGTGTCAAATAACCTTGAACATGTGTCAAATAACCTTGAAAGTGTGTCAAAAAAACTTGAACATGTGTAAAATAACCTTGAACATGTGTCAGATAACCTTGAACATGTGTCAAATAACCTTGAACGTGTGTCAAATAACCTTGAATGTGTGTCAAATAACCTTGAACGTGTGTCAAAT
This sequence comes from Callionymus lyra, assembly GCF_982586985.1. Classification (NCBI taxonomy): domain Eukaryota; kingdom Metazoa; phylum Chordata; class Actinopteri; order Syngnathiformes; family Callionymidae; genus Callionymus; species Callionymus lyra. Next base: position 27,727,600 of record NC_141826.1, on the reverse strand, counting down.
AACCTTGAACATGTGTCAAATAACCTTGAACATTTGTCAAATGACCTTGAACGTGTGTCAAATAACCTTGAACATGTGTCAAATAACCATGAACATGTGTCAAATAACCTTGAACGTGTGTCAAATAACCTTGAACATGTGTCAAATAACCTTGAACGTGTGTCAAATAACCTTGAACATTTGTCAAATAACCTTGAACATGTGTCAAATAACCTTGAACATGTGTCAAATAACCTTGAACCGGTGTCAAATAACCTTGAACCGGTGTCAAATAATCTTGAACATAACCTTGAACATGTGTCAAATAACCTTGAACATGTGTCAAATAACCTTGAACGTGTGTCAAATAACCTTGAACATGTGTCAAATAACCTTGAACGTGTGTCAAATAACCTTGAACCGGTGTCAAATAACCTTGAACATAACCTTGAACATGTGTCAAATAACCTTGAACATGTGTCAAATAACCTTGAACATGTGTAAAATAACCTTGAACGTGTGTCAAATAACCTTGAACATTTGTCAAATAACCTTGAACATGTGTCAAATAACCTTGAACGTGTGTCAAATAACCTTGAACATGTGTCAAATAACATTGAACATGTGTCAAATAACCTTGAACGTGTGTCAAATAACCTTGAACGTGTGTCAAATAACCTTGAACATGTGTCAAATAACCTTGAACATGTGTCAAATAACCTTGAACGTGTGTCGAATAACCTTGAACGTGTGTCAAATAACCTTGAACATGTGTCAAATAACCTTGAACGTGTGTCAAATAACCTTGAACATGTGTCAAATAACCTTGAACATGTGTCAAATAACCTTGAACGTGTGTCGAATAACCTTGAACGTGTGTCAAATAACCTTGAACATGTGTCAAATAACCTTGAACGTGTGTCAAATAACCTTGAACATGTGTCAAATAACATTGAACATGTGTCAAATAACCTTGAACGTGTGTCGAATAACCTTGAACGTGTGTCAAATAACCTTGAACGTGTGTCAAATAACCTTGAACGTGTGTCAAATAACCTTGAACGTGTGTCAAATAACCTTGAACGTGTGTCAAATAACCTCAAACATGTGTCAAATAACCTTGAACGTGTGTCAAATAACCTTGAACATGTGTCAAATAACCTTGAACGTTTGTCAAATAACCTTGAACGTGTGTCAAATAACCTTGAACATGTGTCAAATAACCTTGAACATGTGTCAAATAACCTTGAACATGTGTCAAATAACCTTGAAAGTGTGTCAAAAAAACTTGAACATGTGTAAAATAACCTTGAACATGTGTCAGATAACCTTGAACATGTGTCAAATAACCTTGAACGTGTGTCAAATAACCTTGAATGTGTGTCAAATAACCTTGAACGTGTGTCAAATAACCTTGAACGTGTGTCAAATAACCTCAAACATGTGTCAGATAACCTTGAACATGTGTCAAATAACCTTGAACGTGTGTCAAATAACCTTGAATGTGTGTCAAATAACCTTGAACGTGTGTAAAATAACCTTGAACGTGTGTCAAATAACCTCAAACATGTGTCAAATAACCTTGAACGTGTGTCAAATAACCTTGAACATGTGTCAAATAACCTTGAAAGTGTGTCAAAAAAACTTGAACATGTGTAAAATAACCTTGAACATGTGTCAGATAACCTTGAACATGTGTCAAATAACCTTGAACGTGTGTCAAATAACCTTGAACGTGTGTCAAATAACCTCAAACATGTGTCAGATAACCTTGAACATGTGTCAAATAACCTTGAACGTGTGTCAAATAACCTTGAACGTGTGTCAAATAACCTTGAACGTGTGTCAAATAACCTTGAACGTGTGTCAAATAACCTCAAACATGTGTCAAATAACCTTGAACGTGTGTCAAATAACCTTGAACATGTGTCAAATAACCTTGAACGTTTGTCAAATAACCTTGAACGTGTGTCAAATAACCTTGAACATGTGTCAAATAACCTTGAACATGTGTCAAATAACCTTGAACATGTGTCAAATAACCTTGAAAGTGTGTCAAAAAAACTTGAACATGTGTAAAATAACCTTGAACATGTGTCAGATAACCTTGAACATGTGTCAAATAACCTTGAACGTGTGTCAAATAACCTTGAATGTGTGTCAAATAACCTTGAACGTGTGTCAAATAACCTTGAACGTGTGTCAAATAACCTCAAACATGTGTCAGATAACCTTGAACATGTGTCAAATAACCTTGAACGTGTGTCAAATAACCTTGAATGTGTGTCAAATAACCTTGAACGTGTGTAAAATAACCTTGAACGTGTGTCAAATAACCTCAAACATGTGTCAAATAACCTTGAACGTGTGTCAAATAACCTTGAACATGTGTCAAATAACCTTGAAAGTGTGTCAAAAAAACTTGAACATGTGTAAAATAACCTTGAACATGTGTCAGATAACCTTGAACATGTGTCAAATAACCTTGAACGTGTGTCAAATAACCTTGAATGTGTGTCAAATAACCTTGAACGTGTGTCAAATAACCTTGAACGTGTGTCAAATAACCTCAAACATGTGTCAGATAACCTTGAACATGTGTCAAATAACCTTGAACGTGTGTCAAATAACCTTGAATGTGTGTCAAATAACCTTGAACGTGTGTAAAATAACCTTGAACGTGTGTCAAATAACCTCAAACATGTGTCAAATAACCTTGAACGTGTGTCAAATAACCTTGAACATGTGTCAAATAACCTTGAACCGGTGTCAAATAATCTTGAACATAACCTTGAACATGTGTCAAATAACCTTGAACATGTGTCAAATAACCTTGAACATGTGTCAAATAACCTTGAAGGTGTGTCAAATAACCTTGAACGTGTGTCAAATAACCTTGAACATGTGTCAAATAACCTTGAACATGTGTCAAATAACCTTGAACCGGTGTAAAAAAACCTTGAACCGGTGTCAAATAATCTTGAACATAACCTTGAACATGTGTCAAATAACCTTGAACATGTGTCAAATAACCTTGAACATGTGTCAAATAACCTTGAACGTGTGTCAAATAACCTTGAACATGTGTCAAATAACCTTGAACGTGTGTCAAATAACCTTGAACCGGTGTCAAATAACCTTGAACATAACCTTGAACATGTGTCAAATAACCTTGAACGTGTGTCAAATAACCTTGAACATTTGTCAAATAACCTTGAACATTTGTCAAATAACCTTGAACATGTGTCAAATAACCTTGAACATGTGTCAAATAACCTTGAACGTGTGTCAAATAACCTTGAACATGTGTCAAATAACCTTGAACGTGTGTCAAATAACCTTGAACATTTGTCAAATAACCTTGAACATGTGTCAAATAACCTTGAACATGTGTCAAATAACCTTGAACCGGTGTCAAATAACCTTGAACCGGTGTCAAATAATCTTGAACATAACCTTGAACATGTGTCAAATAACCTTGAACATGTGTCAAATAACCTTGAACATGTGTCAAATAACCTTGAACGTGTGTCAAATAACCTTGAACATTTGTCAAATAACCTTGAACATGTGTCAAATAACCTTGAACATGTGTCAAATAACCTTGAACGTGTGTCAAATAACCTTGAACGTGTGTCAAATAACCTTGAACATGTGTCAAATAACCTTGAACATGTGTCAAATAACCTTGAACGTGTGTCGAATAACCTTGAACGTGTGTCAAATAACCTTGAACGTGTGTCAAATAACCTTGAACGTGTGTCAAATAACCTTGAACGTGTGTCAAAAAACCTCAAACATGTGTCAAATAACCTTGAACGTGTGTCAAATAACCTTGAACATGTGTCAAATAACCTTGAACGTTTGTCAAATAACCTTGAACGTGTGTCAAATAACCTTGAACATGTGTCAAATAACCTTGAACATGTGTCAAATAACCTTGAACATGTGTCAAATAACCTTGAACGTGTGTCAAAAAACCTTGAACGTGTAAAATAACCTTGAACATGTGTCAAATAACCTTGAACATGTGTCAAATAACCTTGAACGTGTGTCAAATAACCCTGAATGTGTGTCAAATAACCTTGAACGTGTGTCAAATAACCTTGAACGTGTGTCAAATAACCTCAAACATGTGTCAAATAACCTTGAACATGTGTCAAATAACCTTGAACATGTGTCAAATAACCTTGAACATGTGTCAAATAACCTTGAACGTGTGTCAAATAACCTTGAACGTGTGTCAAATAACCTTGAACATGTGTCAAATAACCTTGAACATGTGTCAAATAACCTTGAACATGTGTCAAATAACCTTGAACATGTGTCAAATAACCTTGAACATGTGTCAAATAACCTTGAACGTGTGTCAAATAACCTTGAACGTGTGTCAAATAACTTTGAACGTGTGTCAAATAACCTTGAATGTGTGTCAAATAACCTTGAACGTGTGTCAAATAACCTTGAACGTGTGTCAAATAACCTCAAACATGTGTCAAATAACCTTGAACGTGTGTCAAATAACCTTGAACATGTGTCAAATAACCTTGAACGTGTGTCAAATAACCTTGAACGTGTGTCAAATAACCTTGAACATGTGTCAAATAACCTTGAACATGTGTCAAATAACCTTGAACATTTGTCAAATAACCTTGAACATTAACAAATAACATTGAACATGTGTCAAATAACCTTGAACATGTGTCAAATAACCTTGAACGTGTGTCAAATAACCTTGAACGTGTGTCAAATAACTTTGAACATTTGTCAAATAACCTTGAACATGTGTCAAATAACCTTGAACATGTGTCAAATAACCTTGAACATGTGTCAAATAACCTTGAACATGTGTCAAATAACCTTGAACGTGTGTCAAATAACCTTGAACATTTGTCAAATAACCTTGAACGTGTGTCAAATAACCTTGAACATGTGTCAAATAACCTTGAACATTTGTCAAATAACCTTGAACATGTGTCAAATAACCTTGAACATGTGTCAAATAACCTTGAACGTGTGTCAAATAACCTTGAACATGTGTCAAATAACCTTGAACGTGTGTCAAATAACCTTGAACGTGTGTCAAATAACCTTGAACATTTGTCAAATAACCTTGAACATGTGTCAAATAACCTTGAACCGGTGTCAAATAACCTTGAACCGGTGTCAAATAATCTTGAACATAACCTTGAACATGTGTCAAATAACCTTGAACATGTGTCAAATAACCTTGAACATGTGTCAAATAACCTTGAACGTGTGTCAAATAACCTTGAACATGTGTCAAATAACCTTGAACGTGTGTCAAATAACCTTGAACCGGTGTCAAATAACCTTGAACATAACCTTGAACATGTGTCAAATAACCTTGAACATGTGTCAAATAACCTTGAACATGTGTCAAATAACCTTGAACGTGTGTCAAATAACCTTGAACATTTGTCAAATAACCTTGAACATGTGTAAAATAACCTTGAACGTGTGTCAAATAACCTTGAACATGTGTCAAATAACCTTGAACATGTGTCAAATAACCTTGAACGTGTGTCAAATAACCTTGAACGTGTGTCAAATAACCTTGAACATGTGTCAAATAACCTTGAACATGTGTCAAATAACCTTGAACGTGTGTCGAATAACCTTGAACGTGTGTCAAATAACCTTGAACGTGTGTCAAATAACTTTGAACATTTGTCAAATAACCTTGAACATGTGTCAAATAACCTTGAAGGTGTGTCAAATAACCTTGAACGTGTGTCAAATAACCTTGAACATGTGTCAAATAACCTTGAACATGTGTCAAATAACCTTGAACCGGTGTCAAATAATCTTGAACATAACCTTGAACATGTGTCAAATAACCTTGAACATGTGTCAAATAACCTTGAACATGTGTCAAATAACCTTGAAGGTGTGTCAAATAACCTTGAACGTGTGTCAAATAACCTTGAACATGTGTCAAATAACCTTGAACATGTGTCAAATAACCTTGAACCGGTGTAAAAAAACCTTGAACCGGTGTCAAATAATCTTGAACATAACCTTGAACATGTGTCAAATAACCTTGAACATGTGTCAAATAACCTTGAACATGTGTCAAATAACCTTGAACGTGTGTCAAATAACCTTGAACATGTGTCAAATAACCTTGAACGTGTGTCAAATAACCTTGAACCGGTGTCAAATAACCTTGAACATAACCTTGAACATGTGTCAAATAACCTTGAACGTGTGTCAAATAACCTTGAACATTTGTCAAATAACCTTGAACATTTGTCAAATAACCTTGAACATGTGTCAAATAACCTTGAACATGTGTCAAATAACCTTGAACGTGTGTCAAATAACCTTGAACATGTGTCAAATAACCTTGAACGTGTGTCAAATAACCTTGAACATTTGTCAAATAACCTTGAACATGTGTCAAATAACCTTGAACATGTGTCAAATAACCTTGAACCGGTGTCAAATAACCTTGAACCGGTGTCAAATAATCTTGAACATAACCTTGAACATGTGTCAAATAACCTTGAACATGTGTCAAATAACCTTGAACATGTGTCAAATAACCTTGAACGTGTGTCAAATAACCTTGAACATTTGTCAAATAACCTTGAACATGTGTCAAATAACCTTGAACATGTGTCAAATAACCTTGAACGTGTGTCAAATAACCTTGAACGTGTGTCAAATAACCTTGAACATGTGTCAAATAACCTTGAACATGTGTCAAATAACCTTGAACGTGTGTCGAATAACCTTGAACGTGTGTCAAATAACCTTGAACGTGTGTCAAATAACCTTGAACGTGTGTCAAATAACCTTGAACGTGTGTCAAAAAACCTCAAACATGTGTCAAATAACCTTGAACGTGTGTCAAATAACCTTGAACATGTGTCAAATAACCTTGAACGTTTGTCAAATAACCTTGAACGTGTGTCAAATAACCTTGAACATGTGTCAAATAACCTTGAACATGTGTCAAATAACCTTGAACATGTGTCAAATAACCTTGAACGTGTGTCAAAAAACCTTGAACGTGTAAAATAACCTTGAACATGTGTCAAATAACCTTGAACATGTGTCAAATAACCTTGAACGTGTGTCAAATAACCCTGAATGTGTGTCAAATAACCTTGAACGTGTGTCAAATAACCTTGAACGTGTGTCAAATAACCTCAAACATGTGTCAAATAACCTTGAACGTGTGTCAAATAACCTTGAACATGTGTCAAATAACCTTGAACATGTGTCAAATAACCTTGAACGTGTGTCAAATAACCTTGAACGTGTGTCAAATAACCTTGAACATGTGTCAAATAACCTTGAACATGTGTCAAATAACCTTGAACATGTGTCAAATAACCTTGAACATGTGTCAAATAACCTTGAACATGTGTCAAATAACCTTGAACGTGTGTCAAATAACCTTGAACGTGTGTCAAATAACTTTGAACGTGTGTCAAATAACCTTGAATGTGTGTCAAATAACCTTGAACGTGTGTCAAATAACCTTGAACGTGTGTCAAATAACCTCAAACATGTGTCAAATAACCTTGAACGTGTGTCAAATAACCTTGAACATGTGTCAAATAACCTTGAACGTGTGTCAAATAACCTTGAACGTGTGTCAAATAACCTTGAACATGTGTCAAATAACCTTGAACATGTGTCAAATAACCTTGAACATTTGTCAAATAACCTTGAACATTAACAAATAACATTGAACATGTGTCAAATAACCTTGAACATGTGTCAAATAACCTTGAACGTGTGTCAAATAACCTTGAACGTGTGTCAAATAACTTTGAACATTTGTCAAATAACCTTGAACATGTGTCAAATAACCTTGAACATGTGTCAAATAACCTTGAACATGTGTCAAATAACCTTGAACATGTGTCAAATAACCTTGAACGTGTGTCAAATAACCTTGAACATTTGTCAAATAACCTTGAACGTGTGTCAAATAACCTTGAACATGTGTCAAATAACCTTGAACATTTGTCAAATAACCTTGAACATGTGTCAAATAACCTTGAACATGTGTCAAATCACCTTGAACGTGTGTCAAATAACCTTGAACATGTGTCAAATAACCTTGAACGTGTGTCAAATAACCTTGAACGTGTGTCAAATAACCTTGAACATTTGTCAAATAACCTTGAACATGTGTCAAATAACCTTGAACCGGTGTCAAATAACCTTGAACCGGTGTCAAATAATCTTGAACATAACCTTGAACATGTGTCAAATAACCTTGAACATGTGTCAAATAACCTTGAACATGTGTCAAATAACCTTGAACGTGTGTCAAATAACCTTGAACATGTGTCAAATAACCTTGAACGTGTGTCAAATAACCTTGAACCGGTGTCAAATAACCTTGAACATAACCTTGAACATGTGTCAAATAACCTTGAACATGTGTCAAATAACCTTGAACATGTGTCAAATAACCTTGAACGTGTGTCAAATAACCTTGAACATTTGTCAAATAACCTTGAACATGTGTAAAATAACCTTGAACGTGTGTCAAATAACCTTGAACATGTGTCAAATAACCTTGAACATGTGTCAAATAACCTTGAACGTGTGTCAAATAACCTTGAACGTGTGTCAAATAACCTTGAACATGTGTCAAATAACCTTGAACATGTGTCAAATAACCTTGAACGTGTGTCGAATAACCTTGAACGTGTGTCAAATAACCTTGAACGTGTGTCAAATAACTTTGAACATTTGTCAAATAACCTTGAACATGTGTCAAATAACCTTGAACATGTGTCAAATAACCTTGATCATGTGTCAAATAACCTTGAACATGTGTCAAATAACCTTGAACATGTGTCAAATAACCTTGAACATGTGTCAAATAACCTTGAACGTGTGTCAAAAAACCTTGAATGTGTAAAATAACCTTGAACATGTGTCAAATAACCTTGAACATGTGTCAAATAACCTTGAACGTGTGTCAAATAACCTTGAATGTGTGTCAAATAACCTTGAACGTGTGTCAAATAACCTTGAACGTGTGTCAAATAACCTCAAACATGTGTCAAATAACCTTGAACGTGTGTCAAATAACCTTGAACATGTGTCAAATAACCTTGAACATGTGTCAAATAACCTTGAACGTGTGTCAAATAACCTTGAACGTGTGTCAAATAACCTTGAACATGTGTCAAATAACCTTGAACATGTGTCAAATAACCTTGAACATGTGTCAAATAACCTTGAACATGTGTCAAATAACCTTGAACATGTGTCAAATAACCTTGAACGTGTGTCAAATAACCTTGAACGTGTGTCAAATAACTTTGAACGTGTGTCAAATAACCTTGAATGTGTGTCAAATAACCTTGAACGTGTGTCAAATAACCTTGAACGTGTGTCAAATAACCTCAAACATGTCTCAAATAACCTTGAACGTGTGTCAAATAACCCTGAACATGTGTCAAATAACCTTGAACATGTGTCAAATAACCTTGAACATGTGTCAAATAACCTTGAACGTGTGTCAAAAAACCTTGAATGTGTAAAATAACCTTGAACATGTGTCAAATAACCTTGAACATGTGTCAAATAACCTTGAACGTGTGTCAAATAACCTTGATCATGTGTCAAATAACCTTGAACATGTGTCAAATAATCTTGAACATAACCTTGAACATGTGTCAAATAACCTTGAACATGTGTCAAATAACCTTGAACATGTGTCAAATAACCTTGAACGTGTGTCAAATAACCTTGAACATGTGTCAAATAACCTTGAACGTGTGTCAAATAACCTTGAACCGGTGTCAAATAACCTTGAACATAACCTTGAACATGTGTGAAATAACCTTGAACATGTGTCAAATAACCTTGAACATGTGTCAAATAACCTTGAACGTGTGTCAAATAACCTTGAACATTTGTCAAATAACCTTGAACATGTGTAAAATAACCTTGAACGTGTGTCAAATAACCTTGAACATGTGTCAAATAACCTTGAACATGTGTCAAATAACCTTGAACGTGTGTCAAATAACCTTGAACGTGTGTCAAATAACCTTGAACATGTGTCAAATAACCTTGAACATGTGTCAAATAACCTTGAACGTGTGTCGAATAACCTTGAACGTGTGTCAAATAACCTTGAACGTGTGTCAAATAACTTTGAACATTTGTCAAATAACCTTGAACATGTGTCAAATAACCTTGAACATGTGTCAAATAACCTTGATCTTGTGTCAAATAACCTTGAACATGTGTCAAATAACCTTGAACATGTGTCAAATAACCTTGAACATGTGTCAAATAACCTTGAACGTGTGTCAAAAAACCTTGAATGTGTAAAATAACCTTGAACATGTGTCAAATAACCTTGAACATGTGTCAAATAACCTTGAACGTGTGTCAAATAACCTTGAATGTGTGTCAAATAACCTTGAACGTGTGTCAAATAACCTTGAACGTGTGTCAAATAACCTCAAACATGTGTCAAATAACCTTGAACGTGTGTCAAATAACCTTGAACATGTGTCAAATAACCTTGAACATGTGTCAAATAACCTTGAACGTGTGTCAAATAACCTTGAACGTGTGTCAAATAACCTTGAACATGTGTCAAATAACCTTGAACATGTGTCAAATAACCTTGAACATGTGTCAAATAACCTTGAACATGTGTCAAATAACCTTGAACATGTGTCAAATAACCTTGAACGTGTGTCAAATAACCTTGAACGTGTGTCAAATAACTTTGAACGTGTGTCAAATAACCTTGAATGTGTGTCAAATAACCTTGAACGTGTGTCAAATAACCTTGAACGTGTGTCAAATAACCTCAAACATGTGTCAAATAACCTTGAACGTGTGTCAAATAACCCTGAACATGTGTCAAATAACCTTGAACATGTGTCAAATAACCTTGAACATGTGTCAAATAACCTTGAACGTGTGTCAAAAAACCTTGAATGTGTAAAATAACCTTGAACATGTGTCAAATAACCTTGAACATGTGTCAAATAACCTTGAACGTGTGTCAAATAACCTTGAATGTGTGTCAAATAACCTTGAACGTGTGTCAAATAACCTTGAACGTGTGTCAAATAACCTCAAACATGTGTCAAATAACCTTGAACGTGTGTCAAATAACCTTGAACATGTGTCAAATAACCTTGAACATGTGTCAAATAACCTTGAACGTGTGTCAAATAACCTTGAACGTGTGTCAAATAACCTTGAACATGTGTCAAATAACCTTGAACATGTGTCAAATAACCTTGAACATGTGTCAAATAACCTTGAACATGTGTCAAATAACCTTGAACATGTGTCAAATAACCTTGAACGTGTGTCAAATAACCTTGAACGTGTGTCAAATAACTTTGAACGTGTGTCAAATAACCTTGAATGTGTGTCAAATAACCTTGAACGTGTGTCAAATAACCTTGAACGTGTGTCAAATAACCTCAAACATGTGTCAAATAACCTTGAACGTGTGTCAAATAACCCTGAACATGTGTCAAATAACCTTGAACATGTGTCAAATAACCTTGAACGTGTGTCAAATAACCTTGAACGTGTGTCAAATACCCTTGAACATGTGTCAAATAACCTTGAACATGTGTCAAATAACCTTGAACATTTGTCAAATAACCTTGAACATTAACAAATAACCTTGAACATGTGTCAAATAACCTTGAACATGTGTCAAATAACCTTGAACGTGTGTCAAATAACCTTGAACATTTGTAAAATAACCTTGAACGTGTGTCAAATAACCTTGAACATGTGTCAAATAACCTTGAACATTTGTCAAATAACCTTGAACATTTGTCAAATAACCTTGAACATGTGTCAAATAACCTTGAACATGTGTCAAATAACCTTGAACGTGTGTCAAATAACCTTGAACGTGTGTCAAATAACCTTGAACATGTGTCAAATAACCTTGAACATTTGTCAAATAACCTTGAACATTAACAAATAACCTTGAACATGTGTCAAATAACCTTGAACATGTGTCAAATAACCTTGAACGTGTGTCAAATAACCTTGAACATTTGTAAAATAACCTTGAACGTGTGTCAAATAACCTTGAACATGTGTCAAATAACCTTGAACATTTGTCAAATAACCTTGAACATTTGTCAAATAACCTTGAACATGTGTCAAATAACCTTGAACGTGTGTCAAATAACCTTGAACGTGTGTCAAATAACCTTGAACATGTGTCAAATAACCTTGAACGTGTGTCAAATAACCTTGAACGTGTGTCAAATAACCTTGAACATTTGTCAAATAACCTTGAACATGTGTCAAATAACCTTGAACCGGTGTCAAATAACCTTGAACCGGTGTCAAATAATCTTGAACATAACCTTGAACATGTGTCAAATAACCTTGAACATGTGTCAAATAACCTTGAACATGTGTCAAATAACCTTGAACGTGTGTCAAATAACCTTGAACATGTGTCAAATAACCTTGAACGTGTGTCTAATAACCTTGAACCGGTGTCAAATAACCTTGAACATAACCTTGAACATGTGTCAAATAACCTTGAACATGTGTCAAATAACCTTGAACATGTGTCAAATAACCTTGAACGTGTGTCAAATAACCTTGAACATTTGTCAAATAACCTTGAACATGTGTCAAATAACCTTGAACGTGTGTCAAATAACCTTGAACATGTGTCAAATAACCTTGAACGTGTGTCAAATAACCTTGAACGTGTGTCAAATAACCTTGAACGTGTGTCAAATAACCTTGAACATGTGTCAAATAACCTTGAACATGTGTCAAATAACCTTGAACGTGTGTCGAATAACCTTGAACATGTGTCAAATAACCTTGAACGTGTGTCAAATAACTTTGAACATTTGTCAAATAACCTTGAACATGTGTCAAATAACCTTGAACATGTGTCAAATAACCTTGAACATGTGTCAAATAACCTTGAACATGTGTCAAATAACCTTGAACGTGTGTCAAATAACCTTGAACATTTGTCAAATAACCTTGAACGTGTGTCAAATAACCTTGAACATGTGTCAAATAACCTTGAACATTTGTCAAATAACCTTGAACATTTGTCAAATAACCTTGAACATGTGTCAAATAACCTGGAACATGTGTCAAATAACCTTGAACGTGTGTCAAATAACCTTGAACATGTGTCAAATAACCTTGAACGTGTGTCAAATAACCTTGAACGTGTGTCAAATAACCTTGAACATTTGTCAAATAACCTTGAACATGTGTCAAATAACCTTGAACCGGTGTCAAATAACCTTGAACCGGTGTCAAATAATCTTGAACATAACCTTGAACATGTGTCAAATAACCTTAAACATGTGTCAAATAACCTTGAACATGTGTCAAATAACCTTGAACGTGTGTCAAATAACCTTGAACATGTGTCAAATAACCTTGAACTTGTGTCAAATAACCTTGAACTGGTGTCAAATAACCTTGAACATAACCTTGAACATGTGTCAAATAACCTTGAACATGTGTCAAATAACCTTGAACATGTGTCAAATAACCTTGAACGTGTGTCAAATAACCTTGAACATTTGTCAAATAACCTTGAACATGTGTCAAATAACCTTGAACGTGTGTCAAATAACCTTGAACATGTGTCAAATAACCTTGAACATGTGTCAAATAACCTTGAACGTGTGTCAAATAACCTTGAACGTGTGTCAAATAACCTTGAACATGTGTCAAATAACCTTGAACATGTGTCAAATAACCTTGAACGTGTGTCGAATAACCTTGAACGTGTGTCAAATAACCTTGAACGTGTGTCAAATAACCTTGAACGTGTGTCAAATAACCTTGAACGTGTGTCAAATAACCTCAAACATGTGTCAAATAACCTTGAATGTGTGTCAAATAACCTTGAACGTGTGTCAAATAACCTTGAACATGTGTCAAATAACCTTGTACGTTTGTCAAATAACCTTGAACATTTGTCAAATAACCTTGAACATGTGTCAAATAACCTTGAACATGTGTCAAATAACCTTGAACGTGTGTCAAATAACCTTGAACATGTGTCAAATAACCTTGAACGTGTGTCAAATAACCTTGAACGTGTGTCAAATAACCTTGAACATTTGTCAAATAACCTTGAACATGTGTTAAATAACCTTGAACCGGTGTCAAATAACCTTGAACCGGTGTCAAATAATCTTGAACATAACCTTGAACATGTGTCAAATAACCTTGAACATGTGTCAAATAACCTTGAACATGTGTCAAATAACCTTGAACGTGTGTCAAATAACCTTGAACATGTGTCAAATAACCTTGAACGTGTGTCAAATAACCTTGAACCGGTGTCAAATAACCTTGAACATAACCTTGAACATGTGTCAAATAACCTTGAACATGTGTCAAATAACCTTGAACGTGTGTCAAATAACCTTGAACGTGTGTCAAATAACCTTGAACATTTGTCAAATAACCTTGAACGTGTGTCAAATAACCTCAAACATGTGTCAAATAACCTTGAATGTGTGTCAAATAACCTTGAACGTGTGTCAAATAACCTTGAACCGGTGTCAAATAACCTTGAACCGGTGTCAAATAATCTTGAACATAACCTTGAACATGTGTCAAATAACCTTGAACATGTGTCAAATAACCTTGAACATGTGTCAAATAACCTTGAACGTGTGTCAAATAACCTTGAACATGTGTCAAATAACCTTGAACGTGTGTCAAATAACCTTGAACCGGTGTCAAATAACCTTGAACATAACCTTGAACATGTGTCAAATAACCTTGAACATGTGTCAAATAACCTTGAACATGTGTCAAATAACCTTGAACGTGTGTCAAATAACCTTGAACATTTGTCAAATAACCTTGAACATGTGTCAAATAACCTTGAACGTGTGTCAAATAACCTTGAACATGTGTCAAATAACCTTGAACATGTGTCAAATAACCTTGAACGTGTGTCAAATAACCTTGAACGTGTGTCAAATAACCTTGAACATGTGTCAAATAACCTTGAACATGTGTCAAATAACCTTGAACGTGTGTCGAATAACCTTGAACGTGTGTCAAATAACCTTGAACGTGTGTCAAATAACCTTGAACGTGTGTCAAATAACCTTGAACGTGTGTCAAATAACCTCAAACATGTGTCAAATAACCTTGAACGTGTGTCAAATAACCTTGAACGTGTGTCAAATAACCTTGAACATGTGTCAAATAACCTTGAACGTGTGTCAAATAACCTTGAACATTTGTCAAATAACCTTGAACATTAACAAATAACCTTGAACATGTGTTAAATAACCTTGAACATGTGTCAAATAACCTTGAACGTGTGTCAAATAACCTTGAACGTGTGTCAAATAACCTTGAACGTGTGTCCAATAACCTTGAACGTGTGTCAAATAACCTTGAACGTGTGTCAAATAACCTTGAACATGTGTCAAATAACCTTGAACATGTGTCAAATAACCTTGAACGTGTGTCAAATAACCTTGAACATGTGTCAAATAACCTTGAACATGTGTCATATAACCTTGAACGTGTGTCAAATAACCTTGAACGTGTGTCAAATAACCTTGAACATGTGTCAAATAACCTTGAACATGTGTCAAATAACCTTGAACGTGTGTCAAATAACCTTGAACATGTGTCAAATAACCTTGAACGTGTGTCAAATAACCTTGAACATGTGTCAAATAACCTTGAACGTGTGTCAAATAACCTTGAACGTGTGTCAAATAACCTTGAACATGTGTCAAATAACCTTGAACGTGTGTCAAATAACCTTGAACATCAAATCATCCCAAAGATCATCACTTTTAATAATGCATCACCCATCCCAGCTATCCAGGGCGAAAGACAAGTTTACCACTTCCGCTTCCGGTGAGCCTTTGATCGGCTGCTTGAAACGTAAGCTCCTGCAATAATTGCCAAAAACAGTCGTTTTAACGACTACTTGTCCGGATATTATGCTCATATCACTTAAGATATGTCTCAAGCATCTCGGATCTATGATCGTGATGCTCTTTTCAACATCAGAGAGTCGATGGAGGACTTCACTCGCGACCGTTACCAACGTCCGGTGAACGTGTTTCCGGCTCCGCTTCTCATCGACTCGGACTCTGTGGAATATCGTTTGATCTCTCGAGTACCGGGCGATTTCCACAAGGGATCGAGTCGGGCTGGAGTACAGGTCAGGATGAGACGTGCAGTTGCGATCGCTCGGAACAACTCTGACGTCATCGAACGTCATCGGTGTTTGATCGACATTCCTCTCACTGTGTGTGACGACACATCAGCGCTGCCCTCTGTCCAGACCTCAACGAAAGGTGGTAAGATTTTTTCATTTCCTCTCTTTAATTCGACTTTTACAACCGAGTTGAACTTCAGTGACAGCTGGTACCCACGTGACCGCTGTTCGCTTCAAAAGATCCCGCTCTGCGCGCCTGTCAGTGACGCGGCGTCGTCAGTGACGTCATCGGTGCTGAATGTGGGACTTCTTAATGTTCGCTCCATTACTAATAAATCCTTTATTCTTAATGATCTTTTCACAAGAGTTAATTTGGATTTATTATGTCTTTCTGAGACTTGGCAGAGAGAGGAAGAGTTTATTCATCTGAACGAACTCTGTCCAGTAGGGAGCGCTGTCCTGGGGAAGCCTCGCCTCTCTGGTCGTGGAGGAGGTCTTGCTACTGTTTTTAGGGAGAGTTGTTCTTGCAAAGTGATTCAGACACAGGAATTCACTTCTTTTGAGTCTCAGATGATCTTGGTTGGTTCTACAAGACCTTTCTATTGTGTGTCAATCTACCGTCCGCCTGGTCCTGCGGCGATGTTCTTGAAAGACTTTAGTGACTTCTTATCTTCCATTATTCAGATGGAATCTGTTCTTATTCTTGGAGACTTTAATCTTCATGTTGATGACGTCACATCTTGTTCTGCTAAAGAACTTTTAACTTTAACTGAAGCCTTTAATTTTGAGCAACATGTTTCTGAACCCACTCATCAAAAAGGCCACATTTTAGACTTAGTTTTTACTCTTGGCCTGAACATTTCTAATGTATCTGTACATGATGTCCATCTGAGTGATCATTCTCTTGTCTTGTTCAACCTGGACTTCATCCCTGAACCTAAGCCTTTGAAAGTTAGGTCTCAGAGGCGTGTCATCTCAGCCGATACTGCAGACAGTTTTTCTGCTATGTTTGACCGTCTTTCCTTTGATGACTGTCCCGATGTGGACAGTTTGATTCACTGTTTTACTGATCATTGTGTTGAAATACTGGATCAAGTGGCACCTGTTAAATCGAACTTGAAAATTCAGAAAAAACGGTGCCCTTGGACAAATGAAGATCTCCTGAGTCTGAAGAGACTTTGTCGAAAGACTGAGCGTCTCTGGAAGTCTACTAAACTTGAGGTGCACAGACTTCACCTCAGGGATCTGTTGACTTCTTACAATGAGATGGTAGAAACTGCTAGATCTGATTACATCAGAAAACTGGTAGCAGCAAATAGGAAAAACCCCAAAGTTTTGTTTGACACGATTAATTCTCTCGTGTCTCCTGCTCCTCAAATCACGCCGGTCTTCTGTGAAGCTGACAGCAATGCATTGTTGAGATTTTTCATTGACAAAATTAAATTGATCAAAGAGAAAATCTCTCCCCCTTTGTTTGGAACCCCTACTGTCTCTGAGCCCATCTCCTCCTCTTGGTCATCCTTCTCTGCTGTATCTTTGGGTGATATTTCAGCACTAGTGAACAAGATGAAACCCTCCTCTTGCTCAGATGACGTCCTTCCTTGTAGGCTTTTTATCAAAGTATTTGATGTAATTGGCCCCTGGGTTACCAATATGGTGAACCTCTCCCTTTCCACAGGGGTTTTTCCCAATGCATTTAAACATGCCATTGTGGAGCCTCTGCTCAAAAAACCAGGCTTAGACCCAACTGACCTCAGTAATTTCAGGCCTATTTCTAAGCTCCCTTTCTTGTCCAAGATCTTGGAGAAGGTGGTGTCCGAGCAGCTGTCTTTGTTCTTGGATCAGAGCGACATCCATGAGAAGTTTCAGTCTGGCTTCCGTAAACATCACTCTACGGAGACAGCTTTACTGAAAGTGTCCAGTGACATCATGATGTCGGCTGACTCTGGTAAATTCACTGTTCTGGTTCTCTTGGATCTGTCGTCAGCCTTTGACACAGTTGATCACCAGATCCTGCTGAGAAGACTAAGGGATGAAGTGGGACTGTCTGGGTCTGTGTTAGAATGGTTCTCATCTTACCTTTCTGGGCGCAGTTTTAGTGTATCTGCCAATCAAATGAGGTCTGAATCGGCAGATCTGTTGTGTGGAGTCCCTCAAGGTTCTGTTCTGGGTCCTTTATTGTTTTTGCTGTACTTGATTCCCCTCGGTAAAATCATTCAGAGATTTCCAGATGTTTCTTATCACATTTTTGCTGATGACATCCAGCTCTACTGCTCTTTTGACCCAACTGAGCCCCAAAGGCTGAACAGCTTAGTCAATTGTTTGCTAGAAATCAAACAATGGCTGAGTGAAAACACTTTACAGCTTAATGTGGACAAAACTGAAACTCTGGTGATTGCTCCTGATGATACGATTCCAGGGTTGAGTCAGTACTTGGGTGACTTAGGTCAGTCTGTCAAACTGAGCCTGAGAAACCTGGGTGTTGTATTTGATAAAGACATGTCTCTTGTTCAACACTGTAGAAAACTGACCAGAAACTGTTTCCTTCAACTGAGAAAAATCTCTAAACTTAGGAAAATGCTGTCACAACATGATCTGGAGCTTGTAATCCATGCGTTTGTTTCTTCTCGTCTGGACTATTGTAACAGTTTGTTTTCATGTCTTAACAAGAAGGAGCTGTCTCGCCTGCAGTTGATTCAGAACTCTGCAGCGAGAATTCTGACCCGCTCTAGTAGAAGAAGTCACATTTCTCCGGTCCTTAAAACTCTTCACTGGCTTCCAGTTTCTTTCAGGATCAACTTTAAAATTCTGGTTCTTACTTTCAGAGCTATTCATGGTCAGGCTCCTCCTTACATCACTGATCTGATCCAGCCTTACACCCCAGCTCGGGCTCTGAGGTCTGTGGATCAGAATCTACTTATGGTTCCACGCACACGGCTCAGGACCAGAGGAGAGAAATCTTTTCAGGCTGTTGCTCCTAAGCTTTGGAACAATCTTCCTCTCTCTTTGCTCTTGATGATCTACTGACTCCTTTAAGAAACATCTTAAGACTTTTCTATTTGTTCAGGCTTTTCCTTGAATTTCTCGAACTCCTGTGTTGTTCTCGGTGTTGTCTTGATCTTTGAAGTATGTACTGTTTTGAGTATTGTTTTGATTGTTAAAGCGCTTTGTGACCCTGGTCTCGAAAAGCGCTATATAAATATATATTACTTACTTACTTACTTACTTACCATGATTTGAAATAGTTTCTTTTAAAACTGACCGTTTATGTTTTAGTGAATTATTTGTGTTTATTCTTGTGTGTATGTTTGTGTACATGTGTGTATGTTTGTGTACATGTGTGTATGATGATGTTTGTGTGTATGTTTGTGTACATGTACGTATGTTTGTGTATGTGTATGTTTGTGTACATGTGTGTATGTTTGTGTACATGTACGTATGTTTGTGTATGTGTATGTTTGTGTACATGTGCGTATGTTTGTGTACATGTGCGTATGTTTGTGTACATGTGCGTATGTTTGCGTACATGTGTGTATGATGATGTTTGTGTGTATGTTTGTGTACATGTGTGTATGTTTGTGTACGTGTATGTTTGTGTACATGTGCGTATGTTTGTGTACATGTGTGTATGATGATGTTTGTGTGTATGTTTGTGTACATGTACGTATGTTTGTGTATGTGTATGTTTGTGTACATATGTGTATGTTTGTGTACATGTGTGTATGTTTGTGTACATGTGTGTATGTTTGTGTACATGTGTGTATGTTTGTGTACATATGTGTATGTTTGTGTACATGTGTGTATGTTTGTGTAAATACGTGTATGTTTGTGTACATGTGTGTATGTTTGTGTACATGTGTGTATGTTTATGTAAATACGTGTATGTTTGTGTACATGTGTGTATGTTTGTGTACATGTGTGTATGTTTGTGTACATTTGTGTATGAGGATGTTTGTGTGTAACACTTGTGTGTAACACTCGTGTTCAGGTGTGTATAATGATGTTAGTGTATAACACTTGTGTGTAACACTTGTGTTCAGGTGTGTATAATGATGTTAGTGTACAACACTTGTGTGTAACACTCGTGTTCAGGTGTGTATAATGATGTTAGTGTATAACACTTGTGTGTAACACTTGTGTTCAGGTGTGTATAATGATGTTAGTGTGTAACACTTGTGTGTAACACTTGTGTTCAGGTGTGTATAATGATGTTAGTGTATAACACTTGTGTTCAGGTGTGTATAATGATGTTAGTGTGTAACACTTGTGTGTAACACTTGTGTTCAGGTGTGTATAATGATGTTAGTGTATAACACTTGTGTTCAGGTGTGTATAATGATGTTAGTGTATAACACTTGTGTGTAACACTTGTGTTCAGGTGTGTATAATGATGTTAGTGTGTAACACTTGTGTGTAACACTTGTGTTCAGGTGTGTATAATGATGTTAGTGTGTAACACTTGTGTGTAACACTTGTAACTTCGCAGCATCAACGTTCACACGTGTCAACGGCGCGAGCATCACATCCTGGTCCTGGTTGTTTCCATGGTTACGTGCTCCTGCTGGCATCATGTCGCTCGTCGCTGCCCTCAGAGCTCCTGATGACGGGTCAGCGTTCTGTCCTCGTCAAGGTCAGCGTTCGTCCACCCCGTCCTCCACATGTTCTTCAACCACCAGGTGAACTCCCTGCAGACGGCGTCACGGGTAGGATCGTCAGCTGCAGCATAGAAACTCAATACTGAATTTAACTTGTTTTTCAGCATCGAATCATTTCTTGAATAATTAAATTAAATAAATCAATATTTTCTATTTATTTCACACGTAGAGTTTGATTTGATTATATCAACAATTTAAAATACATTTTATTAGTAAATATTTTTTAATTATCGTTAAATTATTTAAACTGATGTACTTGTATTTGTGAGAGAAGAAGAGATGAAGAGATGAAGTGATGAAGGGATGAAGGGATGAACGGATGAAGGGATGAAGGGATGAAGAGATGAAGGGATGAAGGGATGAAGAGATGAAGTGATGAAGGGATGAACGGATGAACGGATGAAGGGATGAACGGATGAACGGATGAAGTGATGAAGGGATGAAGAGATGAAGTGATGAAGGGATGAAGGGATGAAGGGATGAACTGATGAAGGGATGAAGGAATGAAGGGATGAAGAGATGAAGAGATGAAGGGATGAAGAGATGAAGAGATGAAGGGATGAAGGGATGAAGATATGAAGAGATGAAGAGATGAAGAGATGAAGGGATGAACGGATAAACGGATGAACAGATGAAGGTAAAGAACACCTGAACATAACCTCCTGACCTCTCATCACTTCTATCGTTCTTCATCAACTGCACACAAGAAGCTCAGGACGTCACGAGCAGATGTTCATCCAGACGTTTGTTCGGATCTTCGTGTCACATCGTCAGAGTCGAGTGAACGAGAGACACAGTCTGGTCGTGTATCTGTCGCCCTGATCTTCTCTTTCTTCTTCTCTCTCTTCTTCTCTTTCTTCTTCTCTCTCTTCTTCTCTTTCTTCTTCTCTCTCTTCAATCCTTCTTCTCTCTCTCTTCTTCTCTTTCTTCTTCTCTTCCTTCTTCTCTCTCTCCATCCCTTCTTCTCTCTCTTCATCCCTTCTTCTCTCTCTCCATCCCTTCTTCTCTTTCTTCTTCCCTTCTTCTCTTTCTTCTTCTCTCTCTTCTTCTCTCTCTCCATTCCTTCTTCTCTCTCTTCTTCTCTTCCTTCTTCTCTCTCTCCATCTCTTCTTCTCTCTCTTCATCCCTTCTTCTCGCTCTCCATCCCTTCTTCTCTTTCTTCATCCCTTCTTCTCTTTCTATATCCCTTCTTCTCTCTCTTCATCCCTTCTTCTCTCTTTTCATCCCTTCTTCTCTTTCTTCATCCCTTTTTCTCTCTCTTCATCCCATCTTCTCTTTCTTCATCCCTTCTTCTCTCTCTTCATCCCTTCTTCTCTCTCTCATCCCTTCTTCTCTTTCTTCATCCCTTCTTCTCTTTCTTCATCCCTTCTTCTCTCTCTCATCCCTTCTTCTCTTTCTTTATCCCTTTTTCTCTTTCTTCATCCCTTCTTCTCTCTCTTCATCCCGTCTCCTCTTTCTTCATCCCTTCTTCTCTCTCTTTATCCCTTCTTCTCTCTCTTCATCCCTTCTTCTCTTTCTTCATCCCTTCTTCTCTCTCTCCATCCCTTCTTCTCTTCATTCATCCATTCTTCTCTTTCTTCTTCCCTTCTTCTCTTTCTTCTTCTCTCTCTTCTTCTCTCTCTCCATTCCTTCTTCTCTCTCTTCTTCTCTTCCTTCTTCTCTCTCTCCATCTCTTCTTCTCTCTCTTCATCCCTTCTTCTCGCTCTCCATCCCTTCTTCTCTTTCTTCATCCCTTCTTCTCTTTCTATATCCCTTCTTCTCTCTCTTCATCCCTTCTTCTCTCTTTTCATCCCTTCTTCTCTTTCTTCATCCCTTTTTCTCTCTCTTCATCCCATCTTCTCTTTCTTCATCCCTTCTTCTCTCTCTTCATCCCTTCTTCTCTCTCTCATCCCTTCTTCTCTTTCTTCATCCCTTCTTCTCTTTCTTCATCCCTTCTTCTCTCTCTCATCCCTTCTTCTCTTTCTTTATCCCTTTTTCTCTTTCTTCATCCCTTCTTCTCTCTCTTCATCCCGTCTCCTCTTTCTTCATCCCTTCTTCTCTCTCTTTATCCCTTCTTCTCTCTCTTCATCCCTTCTTCTCTTTCTTCATCCCTTCTTCTCTCTCTCCATCCCTTCTTCTCTTCATTCATCCATTCTTCTCTTTCTTCATCCCTTCTTCTCTTTCTTCTTCCCTTCTTCTCTTTCTTCTTCTCTCTCTCCATCCCTTCTTCTCTCTCTTCTTCTCTCTCTTCTTCTCTTCCTTCTTCTCTCTCTCCATCTCTTCTTCTCTCTCTTCATCCCTTCTTCTCTCTCTCATCCCTTCTTCTCTTTCTTCATCCCTTCTTCTCTTTCTATATCCCTTCTTCTCTCTCTTCATCCCTTCTTCTCTCTCTTCATCCCTTCTTCTCTTTCTTCATCCCTTTTTCTCTCTCTTCATCCCATCTTCTCTTTCTTCATCCCTTCTTCTCTTTCTTCATCCCTTCTTCTCTCTCTCCATCCCTTCTTCTCTTTCTTTATCCCTTCTTCTCTTTCTTCATCCCTTCTTCTCTCTCTTCATCCCTTCTCCTCTTTCTTCATCCCTTCTTCTCTTTCTTCATCCCTTCTTCTCTCTCTTCATCCCTTCTTCTCTCTCTCCATCCCTTCTTCTCTTCATTCATCCCTTCTTCTCTTTCTTCGTCCCTTCTTGTCTCTCTTCATCCCTTCTTCTCTCCCTTCATCCCTTCTTCTCTCTCTCCATCCCTTCTTCTCTTTCTTCTTCCCTTTCTTCTTCTCTCTCTTCTTCTCTCTCTCCATCCCTTCTTCTCTCTCTTCTTCTCTCTCTTCTTCTCTTCCTTCTTCTCTCTCTCCATCTCTTCTTCTCTCTCTTCATCCCTTCTTCTCTCTCTCCATCCCTTCTTCTCTTTCTTCATCCCTTCTTCTCTTTCTATATCCCTTCTTCTCTCTCTTCATCCCTTCTTCTCTTTCTTCATCCCTTTTTCTCTCTCTTCATCCCATCTTCTCTTTCTTCATCCCTTCTTCTCTCTCTTCATCCCTTCTTCTCTCTCTCCATCCCTTCTTCTCTTTCTTCATCCCTTCTTCTCTTTCTTCATCCCTTCTTCTCTCTCTCCATCCCTTCTTCTCTTTCTTTATCCCTTCTTCTCTTTCTTCATCCCTTCTTCTCTCTCTTCATCCCTTCTCCTCTTTCTTCATCCCTTCTTCTCTCTCTTCATCCCTTCTTCTCTTTCTTCATCCCTTCTTCTCTCTCTTCATCCCTTCTTCTCTCTCTCCATCCCTTCTTCTCTTTCTTCATCCCTTCTTCTCTTTCTTCACTCTCTCCATCCCTTCTTCTTTCTTCATCCCTTCTTCTCTTTCTTCATCCCTTCTTCTCTCTCTTCATCCCTTCTTCTTTCTCTTCATCCCTTCTTCTCTTTCTTCATCCCTTCTTCTATTCATTCACCCCTTCTTCTCTTTATTCATCCCTTCTTCTCTCTCTTCATCCCTTCTTCTCTTTCTTCATCCCTTCTTCTCTCTCTCCATCCCTTCTTCTCTTCATTCATCCCTTCTTCTCTTTCTTCATCCCTTCTTCTCTCTCTCCATCCCTTCTTCTCTTTCTTCATCCCTTCTTCTGGACTCTTTGTATTCTGGATGTTTTGATCAGTAGAAGAAAAGTGTTGATGAAGCGTTCATTAAAGTGTCAGTAAAGTACTTGATTATGAGTGAGTCAGTATTTACTCATTTATTAAAGAACCTTTTTTGTTGGGATGTTCAAAACACATTTACAAACTATTGAAACACATTTACAAAGTATTGAAACACATTTACAAACTATTGAAACACATTTACAAAGTATTGAAACACATTTACAAACTATTGAAACACATTTACACACTTGAACACATTAACAAACGATTGCAAAACAATTATTGAAACGAATATAAAACTATTGGAAAACATTTGCAAACTTTTCAACACATTTAAAAACTATTTAAACACATTTACAAACTTTTAAACACATTTACAAACTATTTAAAAACATTTACAAACCTAAACATATTTACAAACTATTGGAACACATTTAAAAACATTTAAACACATTTACAAACTATTGAAACACATTTATAAACATTTTAACATATTTACAAACAATTGAAACATGATTACAAACTATTGAAACAGATTTACAAACGTAAACACATTAGCAAACTTTTAAACACATTAACAAACTTTTAAACACATTAACTATCTATTGAAACACATTTAAAAACTATTTAAACACATTTACAAAAATTGAAACACATTTACCAATTTGTTAACACATTTACAAAACTTATAAACACATTAACAAACTATTGAAACACATTTACCAATTTGTTAACACATTTACAAACTGTTAAACACATTTACAAACTTTTAAACACATTAACAAACTATTGAAACACATTTACAAACTTTTAAACACATTTACAAACTATTGAAACACATTTACAAACATTTAAACACATTTACAAATTATTAAAACACGTTAACAAACTATTGAAACACATTTACAAACATTTAAACACATTTACAAACTATTGAAACACATTTACAAACATTTAAACACATTTACAAACTATTGAAACACATTTACAAACATTTAAACACATTTAAAAACATTAAAACACATTTACAAACTATTGAAACACATTTACAAACTAGTTAAACACACTTACAAACTATTTAAACACATTTACAAACTTAAACACATTTGCAAACTATTTAAACAAATTTACAAACTATTGAAACACATTTACAAACTATTGAAACACATTTACAAACTTTCTAACACATTTACAAACTATTGAAACACATTTACAAACTTTCTAACACATTTACAAACTATTGAAACACATTTACAAACTTTCTAACACATTTACAAACTATTGAAACACATTTACAAACTTTCTAACACATTTACAAACTATTGAAACACATTTACAAAGTATTGAAACACATTTACAAACTATTGAAACACATTTACACACTTGAACACATTAACAAACGATTGCAAAACAATTATTGAAACGAATATAAAACTATTGGAAAACATTTGCAAACTTTTCAACACATTTAAAAACTATTGAAACACATTTACAAACTTTTAAACACATTTACAAACTATTTAAAAACATTTACAAACCTAAACATATTTACAAACTATTGGAACACATTTAAAAACACTTAAACACATTTACAAACTATTGAAACACATTTATAAACATTTTAACATATTTACAAACAATTGAAACATGATTACAAACTATTGAAACAGATTTACAAACGTAAACACATTAGCAAACTTTTAAACACATTAACTATCTATTGAAACACATCTAAAAACTATTTAAACACATTTACAAAAATTGAAACACATTTACCAATTTGTTAACACATTTACAAAACTTATAAACACATTAACAAACTATTGAAACACATTTACCAATTTGTTAACACATTTACAAACTGTTAAACACATTTACAAACTTTTAAACACATTAACAAACTATTGAAACACATTTACAAACTTTTAAACACATTTACAAACTATTGAAACACATTTACAAACATTTAAACACATTTACAAATTATTAAAACACGTTAACAAACTATTGAAACACATTTACAAACATTTAAACACATTTACAAACTATTGAAACACATTTACAAACATTTAAACACATTTACAAACTTTTAAACACATTTACAAACATTTAAACACATTTACAAATTATTAAAACACGTTAACAAACTATTGAAACACATTTACAAACTAGTTAAACACACTTACAAACTATTTAAACACATTTACAAACTTAAACACATTTGCAAACTATTTAAACAAATTTACAAACTATTGAAACACATTTACAAACTATTTAAACACATTTACAAACTTTCTAACACATTTACAAACTATTGAAACACATTTACAAACTATTGAAACACATTTACACACTTGAACACATTAACAAACGATTGCAAAACAATTATTGAAACGAATATAAAACTATTGGAAAACATTTGCAAACTTTTCAACACATTTAAAAACTATTGAAACACATTTACAAACTTTTAAACACATTTACAAACTATTTAAAAACATTTACAAACCTAAACATATTTACAAACTATTGGAACACATTTAAAAACATTTAAACACATTTACAAACTATTGAAACACATTTATAAACATTTTAACATATTTACAAACAATTGAAACAGATGTACAAACGTAAACACATTAGCAAACTTTTAAACACATTAACTATCTATTGAAACACATTTAAAAACTATTTAAACACATTTACAAAAATTGAAACACATTTACCAATTTGTTAACACATTTACAAAACTTATAAACACATTAACAAACTATTGAAACACATTTACCAATTTGTTAACACATTTACAAACTGTTAAACACATTTACAAACTTTTAAACACATTAACAAACTATTGAAACACATTTACAAACTTTTAAACACATTTACAAACTATTGAAACACATTTACAAACATTTAAACACATTTACAAATTATTAAAACACGTTAACAAACTATTGAAACACATTTACAAACATTTAAACACATTTACAAACTATTGAAACACATTTACAAACATTTAAACACATTTAAAAACATTAAAACACATTTACAAACTATTGAAACACATTTACAAACATTTAAACACATTTAAAAACATTAAAACACATTTACAAACTATTGAAACACATTTAAAAACTTTTAAACACACTTACAAAATATTGAAACACATTTACAAACATTTAAACACATTTACAAACTTAAACACATTTTAAAACTATTCAAACACATTTACAAAAATGTAAACACATTTACAAACTATTGAAACACATTAATAAACTATCAAACACATTTACAAAGTATTGAAACACATTAACAAACTTTTTAACACATTAACAAACTATTAAAACACATTAACCATATATTGAAACACAATTACAAACAATTTAAACACATTTACAAACTTAAACACATTTGCAAATTATTGAAACACATTTTCAAACTTTTAAACACATTTACAAACTATTGAAACAAATTTACAAACATTAAAACACATTTACAAACCTTTAAACACATTTACAAACTATTGAAACAAATTTACAAACATTTAAACACATTTACAAACTTTTAAACACATTTACAAACTATTGAAACAAATTTACAAACATTTAAACACATTTACAAACTTTTAAACACATTTACAAACTATTGAAACAAATTTACAAACATTTAAACACATTTACAAACTTTTAAACACATTTACAGACTATTGAAACAAATTTACAAACTTTTAAACACATTTACAAACTTAAACACATTTGCAAATTATTGAAACACATTTTCAAACTTTTAAACACATTTACAAACTATTGAAACAAATTTACAAACATTAAAACACATTTACAAACTTTTAAACACATTTACAAACTATTGAAACAAATTTACAAACATCTAAACACATTTACAAACTTTTAAACACATTTACAAACTTTTAAACACATTTACAAACTATTAAAACACATTTACAAACTATTGAAACAAAAAATGAAAAAAAAGGAGGAGGTCTTGAGGCCACGGATGTTGCTGTGACACCTTCAGCTTCTTCCTCCTGCAGCTCCAGACATGATCAACACGTACCAGAGCAGCGTCGCGGCTCCTCCGCTGCCTCCTCGATCTCAGCAGATCCTGGTCTCGGCTCCACAGCCCAGATCTCGCAAGTCCTGGATCCACTTCCTGAGCGCAGTCGTGATGCTGCACCTGTTCCTGACGCTCGGAGGATTCTTTTACTTCTACTTTCACTCCAAACAGGTACTTTTGCAACATGATGAGGAAGTAAATGATATCTGAGCAGATGTTTCTATAATAACAAACACTATTGATTCAAATACAAACTTATTTGGTTGTTAAATGTAATAATCACAGGTAAATAATATGTTTGACCAAAAGTTTGTTTTTTATTTCTCTCTATCTTCTCTATTTCTGAACAATATATTTTTTATTAATAATTTGTATTAAAATTGTTCATATTGTGTAACGTTTCACTTTAATGTATGTTAAACATCATTGACTTGAATTAAATTAGTCGACAAAGGTTTCATTTGGTTTTAAAATAAACATGTTTAGAGTCCGATTCAGAGAAATAATAATAAAGAAAAAAATTTTTCTCACAAATTGAGATGAAGTTTTAAGAAAAATACTGTTTTTCACATTCAGTTTAAAGAATTTAAGTAAATGTTAAACTCTTTAGAAGAAAGAAAGTTAGAAAAAAGAAAGAAAGAAAAGCGTATTTCTCAAAAAACAGAAACTAAATGAGCTTTTTTACATTTTTCTTCCACCTCCGTCTTCGAGCAAAAGCGTCACAAAAACGTTTGTTTCCATTTGGATCTTCGTGAGTTTAAACGTGTTTCTCACCTTCAGCAGCAGCAGCAGGAACTTCCCTCCGAGGGCCGGAAAGGTGAATAAAAGCAAGAGATTCAAACCATGAACTGGTTTAACAACGTTTGGATCTTTGCAGCGTTTTCGTGGCAGAAGCAGGAGCAGAAGGTCGTGGCTCAGATGGTGGTGAAGCGTCCACAGAAGCCCTCCACGCCTCAGAGACCTTCAGGTGAGATCCAGGATCTGGTTTGTGTCTCGTGATTCTAAAGATGTTCCTGCTCAGCGGGCGCTCTGACCTGGAAGAAGGATCATTCCGTCTGCAGCAGGATCGTCTGCGCCGACACCTGGTTGACCGTCCAGGAGTCCGGACTCTACTACGTCTTCTCCAAGGTCACCTTCTCGGCCGCCGACGCCGCCCGACCTCTCACCTGCAGGGTCAAGCGACGACTCAACGACACCAACGAGGAGGTGATGCAGGCCAGCTGCAGCCTGGACCGCTCGGGTCAGAGTGACCCGCACATGTGCTCGGCCTCGCAGGGACAGATGATGGAGCTTCAGGCTGGACAGCAGCTCAGCCTGTGGGTGGACAACCCTTCCTCGGTGGACTACAGTCCTGGAGCCACGACCTTTGGCCTGTTCAAGCTGTAGCAACCAAGATATTTATGGAACTATCACGATTAATAACATGTTTAATAACCCGTTTAATAACACGTTTAATAACACGTTTAATAACACGTTTAATAACACGTTTAATAACATGTTTAATAACCCGTTTAATAACACGTTTAATAACACGTTTAATAACACGTTTAATAACATGTTTAATAACATGTTTAATAACACGTTTAATAACATGTTTAATAACACGTTTAATAACACGTTTAATAACACGTTTAATAACATGTTTAATAACACGTTTAATAACACGTTTAATAACATGTTTAATAACATGTTTAATAACATGTTTAATAACACGTGGATACATGGAAGTATTAGTTGATGGAAGTCTTAGTTCATGGAAGTATTAGTTCATGGAAGTACTAGTTGATGGAAGTATTAGTTGATGGAAGTATTAGTTGATGGAAGTATTAGTTCATGGAGATATTAGTTGATGGAAGTATTAGTTGATGGAAGTATTAGTTCATGGAGATATTAGTTGATGGAAGTATTAGTTGATGGAAGTATTAGTTGATGGAAGTCTTAGTTCATGGAAGTACTAGTTCATGGAAGTACTACTTGAGGGAAGTACTACTTGAGGGAAGTATTAGTTGATGGAATTATTAGTTGATGGAAGTATTAGTTGATGGAAGTATTAGTTGATGGAAGTATTAGTTGATTGAAGTATTAGTTCATGGAAGTATTAGTTGATTAAAGTATTAGTTGATGGAAGTATTAGTTGATTAAAGTATTAGTTCATGGAATGAAGAGTTAAAATGTTGAAACTTTTGTTTTTTATTGACATGTTATTTAAAGCATTTCAATTATTTTTAAATCACCAAATGTAATCATTTCTAACTTGAATTTAAGGTTATTTTCTCACTGTGTCTAAAAATAAGTGTATTTAATGTAAATATTGAATATAAACTATTATACTTTATTTCTCTTTGTTCTTGTTCTTATTTTATTTTGATTATTTTTTATGAATAATTGCTGTATTTGCTGTGGATACTTTGGAAAAAACACTATTTCCCGAAGGAGACCTGCTGAGGATCAAAGTTCGTCCTAAACTAACCTGAATAAAATATTCGATTTCTAAAATAAGATTATTTAATAAAACAATTTAACCTTTTAATATAGAAATGATTGATTACAACAATCAAAATGCTTAAAAATACAACATTTAAATGTATTAAAATAAAATAAATAAGTTTAAACAGTTTAAACGACGGCAGTGATTTAAACTTTTACACTTTTAAGTCCAAATGTATTTCATGAGCTTCGGAACTAAAGTTTGTTACTTTACTCACTAGAGTTTCTTTGCATCGATACATATATTCGTTCAGGATCCAAACGAGTCGAGAAGTTGAACCGCAGAACCAACGACTCATCAACGACCACAAGAGCAACAGTAGCAGCGACAGAACAGGAAGTGACATCATCGACGTTCAGAAACAAACGAGTGTCAGGATCGTTGACGAAGCAAATACTTGACAGTTTTATAAAATCAACCAAAACTCACAACAACATACGTTTAAGAAGCTCATGATTCTGATGATTCAAGTCCAAAAATAAATGCTGCAGAAATGAGTTCACTGAGAGGGAGTGAGATGGAAATCGGCGATTCAAGTTATAAACTATTTTACTTCTCTTAGAAGAGTTGACGTTTTTTTTGTGTATATTTTTTTAACCAAATAACGATCACTTCGGTCACAGCAGCTAAAAAACAAACTGCACTGATGGAAAAACACTGAGTAATTAAGTTAAAACTCATTTGTTCACTTTTGGTTTCGAATTCAATTCAAATATATATATTTTTTTTATTGTTATTAGTCATAATAGATCAAATGTCAGATTTGATGCTTAATAAACATTTTTTTAATCTTGTTTGTCGACTAAAAAAGGTACAAAAGTACTAAGGATTCAAAAAAAATTGCTACGACAAGAAAACCAAACGTAAAAAATGTGTTTTAAGAGAAGTTTCTTGTCGCAGCAACTGAAGCGTCGAAGAAGAAACTGGTGCAGAAAAGTTGACGCTCGATCTGCGGTGGAAACTGTGAGCGGAGGAGAGTCATCCCTCCATCCTGTGAACACCTTCACCACACCGGGGGTTTTGAAACGCCGTCATTAGCTCAGGGGTCGTAAGATTTTAATCCAAGGTTGAACACGAGATAAAAACAAACTTTGCATAGAAGCTCAAGAACAAACACGAGTGAAAACATCAAAACATTTCCAAGGATCTTAAGGCAGCGCCTGGTGCAACACCTCGTACCGACCGCCAGGGATTTACTATTATTCCACCGTTTTCCTGGCGTCTCTCGCCGGAGATCATGTGACCTGCAGACGCAACATTCAGGAAGTGCATCCGTGAGAGACTCAGCGTTTGTGGGATCGGAAGCGTCGCCGCAGCTCAAAAGTTCAAAGAGTTTCGTTTTGAGAAAGAAAGTCGTTCGTTTCCACTCGAAGAGGCTTTTTGTGAGACGTTCTAGGAATCGATGATCTCGACGTTCCTGGTGTCAGTGAACGCATCACAGTTCAAACAAATCAAGTTTATTCATTAGAATTATTATAACTTTGAGTTTTCCTGAGAAATAATATATTTTTAAGACACTGGATTCAACTTATTTTTCTATTAACGTGTTTTGATTGTTTTGTTTGAAAACTTAATATAAA
The DNA here is from genome assembly GCF_982586985.1 of Callionymus lyra. Taxonomy (NCBI): domain Eukaryota; kingdom Metazoa; phylum Chordata; class Actinopteri; order Syngnathiformes; family Callionymidae; genus Callionymus; species Callionymus lyra. Next base: position 27,695,025 of record NC_141826.1, on the reverse strand, counting down.
TATTTTATCTTTTCAACAGTCACAGCCCAGTAATATATACATTTATTTTAATTTATTTAAATCTACTTTAAGATCAAATCCTTTTTTGTTGTATTTTGTAAAAAACATTTTTTTTATTGCAATATTTGTTATAGTCTAACAAAAATGTGTAATAAAGTATAAACATTCCTATTATATATATACAGAGAGAACATTTCATTTCCTATATTGTACAACAAATCTAGATTTTAATGTCAATTTGAATGTTTTTGTTTATATTATTATTTAAAAATTTCTCAATTTAAACAATTTCCATAAAACATTAAATATTAATATTTTTTCTTGTAAAAAGTATTTTATTCCATTAATTAAACTTAAAAACGTAACTTTTCTAAACGTCGTCTTGGAACCTGAACGCACCACGATGAGTTCAGAGGCACTTGAATCTTGATTTAAAGACATTTTCCTGCTTTAAACATCGAATAAATCCGTCAAATAATAACAATAAATAAGATATATTTCTGCTAAAGATTAAAAAAAGGCTAATTTATATTTTATATATATTTTGCTGAACTTGATATAATTGTGAGTGAGTAACTGATTCACTAGAAGCTGAAACACAAACGAATATTGAGTCAAAACTATTCAAATATATGGTAAGAAAAGAGTCGTTTGAAGCAACAGCGAGGAGTCGAAGAACGTCCCTCGTGGCGTCGAACTCCGTCCCTCGTGGCGTCGAACTCCGTCCCTCGTGGCGTCGAACTCCGTCCATCGTGGCGTCGAACTCCGTCCCTCGTGGCGTCGAACTCCGTCCCTCGTGGCGTCGAACTCCGTCCCTCGTGGCGTCGAACTCCGTCCATCGTGGCGTCGAACTCCGTCCCTCGTGGCGTCGAACTCCGTCCCTCGTGGCGTCGAACTCCGTCCCTCGTGGCGTCGAACTCCGTCCCTCGTGGCGTCGAACTCCGTCCCTCGTGGCGTCGAACTCCGTCCCTCGTGGCGTCGAACTCCGTCCCTCGTGGCGTCGAACTGCGTCCATCGTGGCGTCGAACTCCGTCCCTCGTGGCGTCGAACTGCGTCCATCGTGGCGTCGAACTCCGTCCCTCGTGGCGTCGAACTCCGTCCATCGTGGCGTCGAACTCCGTCCATCGTGGCGTCGAACTCCGTCCCTCGTGGCGTCGAACTGCGTCCATCGTGGCGTCGAACTCCGTCCCTCGTGGCGTCGAACTCCGTCCATCGTGGCGTCGAACTCCGTCCATCGTGGCGTCGAACTCCGTCCCTCGTGGCGTCGAACTCCGTCCATCGTGGCGTCGAACTCCGTCCCTCGTGGCGTCGAACTCCGTCCCTCGTGGCGTCGAACTCCGTCCCTCGTGGCGTCGAACTCCGTCCATCGTGGCGTCGAACTCCGTCCATCGTGGCGTCGAACTCCGTCCCTCGTGGCGTCGAACTCCGTCCCTCGTGGCGTCGAACTCCGTCCATCGTGGCGTCGAACTCCGTCCCTCGTGGCGTCGAACTCCGTCCCTCGTGGCGTCGAACTCCGTCCCTCGTGGCGTCGAACTGCGTCCATCGTGGCGTCGAACTCCGTCCCTCGTGGCGTCGAACTGCGTCCATCGTGGCGTCGAACTCCGTCCCTTGTGGCGTCGAACTCCGTCCATCGTGGCGTCGAACTCCGTCCCTCGTGGCGTCGAACTCCGTCCATCGTGGCGTCGAACTCCGTCCCTCGTGGCGTCGATGGAGACGAGAATATTGTCTCAGGTTCGTCTCACGACGGAGACTCTTCAGCATCAAGTTCGTCTGCAGGATCAGGACAAAAGTCTCGTGTCCTCGTGCAGCAGCTCTTGATGCGTGGGTTGAAAAATGGACGCTCGTTCTCATCGACACACACACACACACACACACACGCACGCACACACAAACACACACACAAACACACACACACACACACACAGGTTCAGTGGCCATCATCCCACCCGCACTCGTTCTTCTGTTTGGCCAGTTTCTTGACGACTCGCTCCAGCTCTTTCCTGGACTTCTGCTCCTCCTCCAGGAACTGCTTCATCCACCTCTGGTCCTGAAGACACATTGATCCAGAGATTAACCTTTGACCTTGAGATTAACCTTTGACACGACGCACGTTTACCTTCTTCAGTTCGTGAACTTCATCCTTGAGCGCGTACACAGCGTCCACCAGACTCCTGCAAGAGAAGCATCGTTTCACTAGATTCACAGTAATAACATATTCTGGCAGCAAACGTGAAGAAAATGTCTTTGTGTCTAAACCAGTTCTGAGCCGCTCTAGTAGAAGAACTCACATTTCTCCTTCAAACTCTTCACTGGCTGCCAGTTTCTTTCAGGATCATTTTAAAATTCTGGTTCTTACTTTCAGATCTATTCATGGTCAGACCTTCCATCAGTGATCTGATCCAGACTTACACCCCAGCTCGGGCTCTGAGGTCTGTGGATCAGAATCTACTGATGGTTCCTGAACTTCAGGACCAGAGGAGAGAAATCCTTCCAGACTGTTGGAACCATCTCTGTGTTTGATGATCTACTGACTCCTTCAAGAAACATGTGTTTGATGATCTACTGACTCCTTCAAGAAACATCTGTGTTTGATGATCTACTGACTCCTTCAAGAAACATCTGTGTTTGATGATCTACTGACTCCTTCAAGAAACATCTGTGTTTGATGATCTACTGACTCCTTCAAGAAACATCTGTGTTTGATGATCTACTGACTCCTTTAAGAAACATCTGTGTTTGATGATCTACTGACTCCTTCAAGAAACATCTGTGTTTGATGATCTACTGACTCCTTCAAGAAACATCTGTGTTTGATGATCTACTGACTCCTTTAAGAAACATCTGTGTTTGATGATCTACTGACTCCTTCAAGAAACATCTGTGTTTGATGATCTACTGACTCCTTTAAGAAACATCTGTGTTTGATGATCTACTGACTCCTTTAAGAAACATCTGTGTTTGATGATCTACTGACTCCTTCAAGAAACATGTGTGTTTGATGATCTACTGACTCCTTCAAGAAACATCTGTGTTTGATGATCTACTGACTCCTTCAAGAAACATCTGTGTTTGATGATCTACTGACTCCTTTAAGAAACATCTGTGTTTGATGATCTACTGACTCCTTCAAGAAACATCTGTGTTTGATGATCTACTGACTCCTTCAAGAAACATCTCAAGACACTTTGATTTGAGCTTTTCCTTGATTCTCTGAGACTCTTGTTTGTCTCAGTTTTATCTTGACCTTTTAAGTATATCTTTTATTGAATATTGTTTTGATTGTTTAAGTTCTTTGTGACTCTGGTCTGGAAAACACTATAAATATTACTTATTTACTTATTTCCACTTCACTAAATAAACATGTATTTGAACTCAAGTCTCTCTCAACAACACCCTCTTAGTAACAGAGACCTGAGAAGCTCCCATAACGCTTTGCCGCCCATCTGACCAATCACAGCTTTTTTTGACTACTACTTCTTGAATTTTGACAACATGTGTAGAAAGGCATCATGGGAGTTCAGTGTTTTGTTGGCACCATAAGTAAGTTGTGTGTAGTTGTTAGTGTAAAGAGAATAAAGAGAATCAATGTTGCTGTAATGTTGTAATATTAAGTTCTGAGGGCAAAATAAAAAAAACATCTTCTAGATCAACTGTTTTATGACGAGTTTACATTTAATTTTAATTTACATGGAGAAAAAAAATTGAATACCATTTCAAAAATGAATTAAAAAACACATTTTAAAGAATTAAAACACACAAGTCTTTTTAAAACAAAATTAAACTTTAAAGCAATAATACGTGAGTTCGGAATTATAGTTTTTGGCTCCCCCGGTGTCGGAAGAGTGTAACTACAACGTCATGCAACCGCTGTTGAGCCGTTTGTCACGAACCACATGTTCATTCGTTTACAAAACAAGATAAAAAGTATTTTTGTTCAATTTAATAAAAAGTATCTTCAAGTTCTACCGAGTCAATGAAGTTAAAACTATTATCGAGGAAAAAGTGAAAGAATAAAACAGATTAAGAAGAAAATCACAACTTCATTGAACAAGAAGGAGAAGAAGAAGAAGAAGAAGAAGAAGAAGAAGAAGAAGAAGAAGAAGAAGAAGAAGAAGAAGAAGAACAAGAACAAGAACAAGAACAAGAACAAGATCAAGAAGAAGAACAAGAAGAAGAAGAAGAAGAAGATCAAGAACAAGAAGAAGAAGAAGAAGAAGATCAAGAACAAGAAGAAGAAGAAGAAGAAGAAGAAGATCTCACTTTTCCTCGATCACCGTCTGTCCGTTGCTCTTCATCTCCTCCACGATGATCTTCTCCTCCTCCGGCAGGAGAACCTGCGGCACACACTCCTTGCGCACGACTACACACACACACACACAGACACAGACACACACACACACACACATGTTACAAACATATATTCTTGTCATCAAGTACCTGTACCTGTACCTGTGCTGGCCTGATGCAGACTCGCACCTGTGCAGTACGCTTCTATCACCCTCAGGATCTGAGCGTCCTCCTCCAGAGCCACCGTACCTGCAGAGTCGCTTTGATTATACAACAAAACTGTGCCACTGGCTCCAAAACGCAACCATTACCATTCAAGACAAATGTTGCTAAAAAAGAAGATGATTTTTTTTAAGGGAGACATAAAATAAAATAGTTTTGTGTCAAAAATATTTTATTTTATGTCTTTGTTGATATGAAGGCCGAGCAGGAAACGAGTGATAAAAGTAAAGTGTCTTTGAATTAACAACTTTCAACTTTCAATGAGTTGATCACAAACATCTCACTTCACTTCATGACTTTAATCTTAGTGTTTCCACTCAGTGGGCGGAGCTTATGACAAAGAAAGCGTCCCATTGGTTGATGTTGTAACTTGTGGTCCAATCAGCTGGAGCTTCACTAACATGTGTCTGTGAGTGTGTAGATCAATAAAGTTGTTGTTATAGTAACACAATCAAACATGTTAGACAAGAGTCATGTGACTGAACTGATGACATCATCATGTCTTAAGAGACTATAGACCTTCATAACTACTTTAAATACATTAATTAATGTTTTATTAATGTTTCATGAACATGTTTGTGACGCATTAACAGAGAAAATGTTACAATTTTTTTTCATTTTTAAAGACACAAAATGCTTTAATAGGTGAAAATAAAAGAACAAAGAGACACTGAAGTATAATTACAAAGTTATACGTTTATTGTCTTTTATTCCTATTGTTATTATTTAATGTATTGTTTTCAATACGTGTACTGTACGTCCTAATATAGAAGTACTGCTGAAACAATGTGGGAAGAATAAAGAAATCAATCGATACTAAAACTTACAAAAGTCTCAAGTTAAACTAGAAATGAATGAAAAAACTAAAGAAAAATACTTTAAAACAATAAAAAGCATTCAGTCTGAAGCATTTACAAAGGATTTTACACCGAGGGCAACATTTACGCACACACACACACACACAACACACAACACACACACACCCCCCCCACACACACACACACCCCCCACACACACACACGCACACACACACACCCCCCCCACACACACACACACGCACACCCCCCCCACACACACGCACACACGCACACACACACACACCCCCCCACACACACACACGCACACACACACACACACGCACGCACACGCACACACGCACACCCCCCCACACACACGCACACGCACACCCCCCCACACGCACACCCCCCCCACACACACACACACACACACACACACACACACACACACGCACACGCACACCCCCCCCACACACACGCACACCCCCCCACACACACGCACACGCACACACACACACACACACCCCGCCCACACACACACACACACACACGCACACACACCCCCCCACACACCCCCACACACACACACACACACACACACCAGACACACCAGACACACACACACACAATTCGAGAACGGGGAACACCTGCTGGTTATGACAGCACTAGTTAACACTAGTCAAGGTGAGCTGGTGTTGCCATGACAACAACAATCAACGACGATGACCTACTTTTCCTGGCATGAACCTCGTCGTCCGAAGGCTTTCGCTCCTTCTTCCTGTTGCCGGGCAAGAACTTCTTCATCTGCCGAGGACTCTTGCTGGAGTCCTGGAGGAGAGACAGGTTAGAAGGACACACACCTGTGAGGGACACACACCTGTGAGGGACACACACCTGTGAAGGACACACACCTGTGAAGGACACACACCTGTGAAGGACACACACATCACAGACGCACACCTGGTCGACAGACAAACACGGCAGCGAAGCATGTGTCGCGAGGTTTGGTTCATGTGATCGAACGTCTCGGATCAATAAACTGATCAATAAACGGATCATTAACGATGAAGATGTTTCATCGTCTCTTGTTTCACTTCAACGTGACGTTTATATATGTAAATATATATATATTTACATATATTTACATATAGAGAACATGTTATTTCCTTTATTTTCACACAAATCTAGATTGTTATGTTTTTGTTTCTATTATTATTAAAAAAAAATCTCAATTTAAACAATTTCCTTAAAACATTAAATCTGAATCTTTTTTTTGTAAAAACCAAAAGTCTTTATTCCATTAATTTAACTTAAATATCCGTATCTTTTGGAACCTGAACGCACCACGATGAGTTCAGAGGCGCTTGAACCTTGATTTAAAGACATTTTCCTGCTATAAACATCGAATAAATTCATCAAATAATAACAATAAATAAGATATATTTCTGCTGAAGATTAAAAAAAGGATCATTTATATTTTATATATATTTTATATATTATTGACGCTTCTTAAGCTCGACCGACTCAAGGTCACTTCACTATTGCTGGGAAAATCAGTCTGAGTTTGAATTAATTTAACATTTTCAAAGTTTAAACTTTGATATTTTATTGAAATGTTTTTTGTTTTTTTTATATTTCATTATTTTTAATTGAATAAACTCTTAATTGAGAGACTTAATGGTTTCTTTTCTAGACTTGAATCATCCATTTTGAATTTTTTCAAAATGAGGAAACGATCAAAACAATCTATGATTTAATCCTCAGAGTCATGAGGTCATAGTGTGACGTCATTAAATTCAATTTTAAAGGATTCAAATAGAAAATATCTTCTAATTAGAATCAAACTATGTTTAATAAACCAAATTAATTTAAAAATATTCAATTTTTGATTCAACAAATGTAACTTTTCAATATAAAAATGATTAAATAATCGAACAAAACAATATTTTGATTAAATAAATCATAGTTTTAACATTTGAAATGTTGAATCAATTCAATATGTTCCGATGACTCGGTTTCACTAATGATGTCATTTTTCTGTTCGTGCTCAACGTTATTTATTGATTTATTTTACTGTTGATGATGATGTCATCAGTTCAGTCACATGACTCTTGTCTCACATGTTTGATTGTGTTACTATAACAACAACTTTATTGATCTACACACTCACAGACACATGTTAGTGAAGCTGCAGCTGATTGGACCACAAGTTACAACATCAACCAATGGGACGCTTTCTTGGTCATAAGCTCCGCCCACTGAGTGGAAACACTAAGAGATCTGATTGGATGTTACGGCACCGACAGCTTTTCAAAAGAACTGGTTTGGCAACAGTTTAGATTTAGATCCAATGTAAACACAAAGAAAAACAAATACTAATTTCTACTAAAATTGTTTTTCACTATTTTGTTACATGAACGTTCGACTCTGCTCCTTCAACATAACAAAGATGGCCGCCAACCTCTGGAGCACCTTCATCATGAGGAGGACGAAAAACAACCAAAACATCTAAAACTCGTTTGTGAGCGCACAAGTATCAAAGGAGGGGTAGGTGATCTTGCCAACGCAACAACGGTCCCACCCCCTTTCTTCGGGCTCCCCCCTCCTCAAGGTCATAAAGCCGTGCCATAGATGTTACATCGTCTTTCACAGTTACAATCAACAACAAACACAAACATGATTGTTAACGTTACGAGTCATTTATATAGTATATATGTATGTAATATAGTTATAATAATCTACAGTAAATAAACTTGCTTCGTCTTCCAGGTGAACGTGTGCTCAGGTGAGTTCAAACCATGAGAAGATATTTCAGTACGAACATGTGATCCAAGTGTTTACAATGTTGACATAATAATAATCATGTAAAGTTATTGATTATTAGTTTGTGATCGACGGCAGGTTGTGTTTGTGTTGCTTCTAAAATCAATCAATCAATCAAACTAAAGGTCAGGCTGGTGATGAAGGAGGAAGAGAGAAGTTTCTGACACCGTCAACAGAAAAAAGAGACGCAGAAACAGGAAGAGGAAACCAGAAGAGGTGAGTAGAAGTGAAGCAGGCGCAGACACACAGGCACGCACACGTACACACACACACACACACACCCCCACTGAACACACACACAGAAACAACCTTACCTTCATGATATAAGACATCCTCTACAGAAGACAGGAAGAAGAGAGGACGAGAGGAGAGCGTGAATCATGTGACAAAGAGAAAACGTGTCATTTGCAGACCAGTCGAACTTCACCGTCGTACGAACAGGAAACACGCGTGTGGTCGACGAACACGTCTTCACACTTCACACACTTATATACCGACACACACACATCTGTGATGCACGAGTGCAAATCAATTAAATTCTTCTTTAATTCAAGGTAAAATCACATGATAATCAACACACATGGACTAATGTTTAAAGTTTGTTTACCATCATTTATCGTAATTATTTGACTTTATTATCTTTTTATCATGTTATAATCATTATTATTATTGATTAAGATTCTATTATTTTAATGATTATTGTCATTGATATTATTTTAACTATGAGTTCTGTAAGTACGTTACTGATCCGGGAAGAAACAGAATCAAATCAATCAAATTTAAAACTTGTAGTTTTTGTTTCTCTTCATAGAAATACTTTCATGAACGTTTAGAACTTTAACCCGTGGTTTCTGGAGCGAACATTATATCATATCATGTGACGCTGGCACAGAAGTTAGGGGCCGTCAAGCCAAAAGAGAAAAAAGAGAAGAAGAAGATCTCGCATATGATTTTTGGTCAAGAAAGAAATAAGTAAGAAGATCAAATAAATGTGTCGAGGAAGGTTTTTAAAAAAAAAGTGTAATTACAGCATCGTAACAATAATGAACGTGAAACTGCGACTTGTTACCTCTTTGTAACCCAGAGCTGCCGACGGTCGCAGCGGCGGCGCCGGGCGGAGGCAGCTGAGCGACCACGGCTTGCTGGTCTTCGGGGGTTCCAGGGGCCCTCGAGTGTTGCCCAGGTGAGACAGGTGAGAGGATCCCAGCACAGGCTTCCCCTCAACGCTCTGGACCAACAAAAATGAATACAATATATAAATTAAAATGAATATCAGGGGAAAAAGAAAATAATTTTACTTCTAAACATGAACAAAGATGTTCTCTGACCTTCAGGATGGTCCCTGCAGGGCTGCCGCCTCTGAAGGGCTGCAGGTGCTCCAGCCACTCGCTCAGGTCTTGAGCGCCGCCGCAGAAAACCGTCACTCGCTCCATCGAACCTCCTGCGGAACAAACGGATCAGAAGCTCGTTCCAGATCCGGCGTCAGACGCCAACCTGAGATGTCGAAGGCGAAGTTGTCGGGGTCGTCGGCGTGTCTCGTGACTGTTGTGCCGGCGAGCGGGAGTCGAGCCTGGAAGTCAAAGCAGGAGAAGTTTGGTTTCGTTCTTGAGCTTCAGACAAGTGAGCTAAATTAAGATAAAACTGTGTAAATCCAATGAATCGCTTTTTTAATCGTACCTTAAATATACTTGACTTGAGTTCTTTTATAGTAATGTATAGATTTAAAACAACATTAATGCAAATAAATAACTTTTTATCTCTGTAATTACATTACTCGTCACTCGGAGAACAAAGATGAAAACAAACATGAAAACAAAACAAATATGAGAACAAACATGAAAACAAACGTGAGAAAAAATATGAAAACAAACATGAGAACAAACATGAAAACAAACGTGAGAACAAACAAAAGAACTAACATGAGAACAAATATGAAAACAAACATGAGAACACAAATGAAAACACAAATGAAAACACACATGAAAACACAAATGAAAACACAAATGAAAACACAAATGAAAACACAAATGAAAACACAAATGAAAACAATGGTTGAGGTTCAGACCTGATAGATGAAGCCGCTCATGCGAGGACTGGCCGACAGCATCACCAACATGTTGGGGAAGAGCATCACGTAACGCTCGTCTTTTTCCTGTGGAAGAAGATCTGGTTACAAACGTGTTCACAAACGTGTTCACAAACGTGTTCACAAACGTGTTCACAAACGTGTTCACAAACGTGTTCACAAACGTGTTCACAAACGTGTTCACAAACGTGTTCACTAACGTGTTCACAAACGTGTTCACAAACGTGTTCACAAACGTGTTCACAAACGTGTTCACAAACGTGTTCACAAACGTGTTCACTAACATGTTCACTAACATGTTCACAAACATGTTCACAAATATGTTCACAAACGTGTTCACAAACGTGTTCACAAACGTGTTCACAAACGTGTTCACAAACGTGTTCACAAACGTGTTCACAAACGTGTTCACAAACGTGTTCACAAACGTGTTCACAAACGTGTTCACTAACATGTTCACTAACATGTTCACAAACATGTTCACAAATATGTTCACAAACGTGTTCACAAACGTGTTCACAAACGTGTTCACAAACGTGTTCACAAACGTGTTCACAAACGTGTTCACAAACGTGTTCACAAACGTGTTCACAAACGTGTTCACAAACGTGTTCACTAACGTGTTCACAAACGTGTTCACAAACGTGTTCACAAACGTGTTCACAAACGTGTTCACAAACGTGTTCACAAACGTGTTCACAAACGTGTTCACTAACGTGTTCACAAACATGTTCACAAACATGTTCATAAACATGTTCACAAACATGTTCACAAACAAACATGTTCACAAACGTGTTCACAAACGTGTTCACAAACGTGTTCACAAACGTGTTCACAAACGTGTTCACAAACGTGTTCACAAACGTGTTCACAAACGTGTTCACAAACGTGTTCACAAACGTGTTCACAAACATGTTCACAAACATGTTCACAAACATGTTCACAAACATGTTCACTAACGTGTTCACAAACGTGTTCACAAACGTGTTCACAAACGTGTTCACAAACGTGTTCACAAACATGTTCACAAACATGTTCACTAACATGTTCACAAACATGTTCACAAACATGTTCACAAACATGTTCACAAACATGTTCACTAACATGTTCACAAACGTGTTCACAAACGTGTTCACAAACGTGTTCACAAACGTGTTCACAAACGTGTTCACAAACGTGTTCACAAACATGTTCACAAACATGTTCACTAACATGTTCACTAACATGTTCACAAACATGTTCACAAACATGTTCACAAACATGTTCACAAACATGTTCACTAACATGTTCACAAACATGTTCACTAACATGTTCACAAACATGTTCACTAACATGTTCACAAACATGTTCACAAACATGTTCACAAACATGTTCACTAACATGTTCACAAACATGTTCACTAACATGTTCACAAACATGTTCACAAACATGTTCACTAACATGTTCACAAACATGTTCACAAACATGTTCACAAACGTGTTCACAAACATGTTCACAAACATGTTCACTAACATGTTCACAAACATGTTCACAAACATGTTCACAAACATGTTCACTAACATGTTCACAAACATGTTCACTAACATGTTCACAAACATGTTCACAAACGTGTTCACAAACGTGTTCACAAACATGTTCACAAACATGTTCACTAACATGTTCACAAACATGTTCACAAACATGTTCACAAACATGTTCACAAACATGTTCACTAACATGTTCACAAACATGTTCACTAACATGTTCACAAACATGTTCACTAACATGTTCACAAACATGTTCACAAACATGTTCACAAACACGTTCACAAACATGTTCACTAACATGTTCACAAACATGTTCACTAACATGTTCACAAACATGTTCACTAACATGTTCACAAACATGTTCACTAACATGTTCACTAACATGTTCACAAACATGTTCACAAACATGTTCACAAACACGTTCACAAACATGTTCACTAACATGTTCACAAACATGTTCACTAACATGTTCACAAACACGTTCACAAACATCTATCAACGCAGGAAGATAACGTTGACCTCAGTCAAGATGATTGAACCTTCAACTCTCACCTCGCTGGAGCCGGTCTTCACGTGAGCCTGAGACATGTAGGTCACGTGACCGAGGCTCTTGATGGCGTCTCCCTCCCATCCTCTCACCGGCTCCGACAGGATCTGCAGCTCCAGGTTCTTGCGCTTCCGAAGCTCCTGACACTGCATCTGGAGACACATGGGAGATGTTCGTCACATCTAGACCTCAGGACCATCAGGAGAACCTGGAGCAGGACGTGAAACCACTTCGTAGAATCTACATGTACGTGAACATGTACGTGAACATGTACGTGAACATGTACGTGAACATGTACGTGAACATGTATGTGAACATGTACGTGAACATGTACGTGAACATGTACGTGAACATGTACGTGAACATGTACGTGAACATGTACGTAAACATGTATGTGAACATGTATTAGAACATGTACTTGAACATGTATTAGAACATGTACGTAAACATGTACGTGAACATGTACGTAAACATGTACGTGAAGATGTATGTGAACATGTATTAGAACATGTACTTGAACATGTATTAGAACATGTACGTAAACATGTACGTGAACATGTACGTAAACATGTACGTGAAGATGTATGTGAACATGTATTAGAACATGTACTTGAACATGTACGTAAACATGTACGTGAACATGTACGTGAACATGTACGTGAACATGTATTAGAACATGTACGTGAACATGTACGTGAACATGTACGTGAACATGTACGTGACGTGTACGTATTAGAACATGTATTAGAACATGTACTTGAACATGTACTTGAACATGTATTAGAACATGTACGTGAACATGTACGTGAACATGTACGTGAACATGTACGTGAACATGTACGTGAAGATGTATGTGAACATGTATTAGAACATGTACTTGAACATGTATTAGAACATGTACGTAAACATGTACGTGAACATGTACGTAAACATGTACGTGAAGATGTATGTGAACATGTATTAGAACATGTACTTGAACATGTACGTAAACATGTACGTGAACATGTACGTGAACATGTACGTGAACATGTATTAGAACATGTACGTGAACATGTACGTGAACATGTACGTGAACATGTACGTGACGTGTACGTATTAGAACATGTATTAGAACATGTACTTGAACATGTACTTGAACATGTATTAGAACATGTACGTGAACATGTACGTGAACATGTACGTGAACATGTACGTGAACATGTACGTGAACATGTATTAGAACATGTACGTGAACATGTATTAGAACATGTACGTGAACATGTACGTGAACATGTAAGTGAACATGTACTTAAACATGTACGTGAACATGTACGTGAACATGTATTAGAACATGTATTTGAACATGTATTAGAACATGTACTTGAACATGTATTAGAACATGTACGTGAACATGTAAGTGAACATGTAAGTGAACATGTACGTGAACATGTACGTGAACATGTACGTGAACATGTACGTGAACATGTACGTGAACATGTATTAGAACATGTATTAGAACATGCAAGTGAACATGTACGTGAACATGTACGTGAACATGTACGTGAACATGTATTAGAACATGTATTAGAACATGTACGTGAACATGTATTAGAACATGTACTTGAACATGTATTAGAACATGTACGTGAACATGTATTAGAACATGTACGTGAACATGTAAGTGAATATGTAAGTGAATATGTATTAGAACATGTACGTGAACATGTAAGTGAATATGTATTAGAACATGTACGTGAACATGTATTAGAACATGTAAGTGAACATGTATTAGAACATGTACGTGAACATGTAAGTGAATATGTAAGTGAATATGTATTAGAACATGTACGTGAACATGTAAGTGAATATGTATTAGAACATGTACGTGAACATGTAAGTGAATATGTATTAGAACATGTACGTGAACATGTATTAGAACATGTAAGTGAACATGTATTAGAACATGTACGTGAACATGTACGTAAACATGTACGTGAACATGTACGTAAACATGTTCACGTACATGTTCACGTACATGTTCACTTACATGTACGTGAACATGTACGTGAACATGTATTAGAACATGTACGTGAACATGTAAGTGAATATGTATTAGAACATGTACGTGAACATGTATTAGAACATGTACGTGAACATGTACGTGAACATGTACGTGAACATGTACGTGAACATGTATTAGAACATGTACGTGAACATGTACGTGAACATGTATTAGAACATGTACGTGAACATGTACGTGAACATGTAAGTGAACATGTACTTAAACATGTACGTGAACATGTACGTGAACATGTACGTGAACATGTATTAGAACATGTACGTAAACATGTACGTGAACATGTTCTAATACATGTTCACGTACATCTTCACGTACATGTATTAGAACATGTACGTGAACATGTACGTAAACATGTACGTGAACATGTACGTGAACATGTACGTGAACATGTACGTGAACATGTATTAGAACATGTACGTAAACATGTACGTGAACATGTACGTAAACATGTACGTGAAGATGTACGTGAACATGTATTAGAACATGTACGTGAACATGTAAGTGAACATGTAAGTGAACATGTACGTGAACATGTACGTGAACATGTACGTGAACATGTACGTGGACATGTACGTGGACATGTACGTGAACATGTACGTGAACATGTATTAGAACATGTACGTGAACATGTAAGTGAACATGTATTAGAACATGTACGTGAACATGTACGTGAACATGTATTAGAACATGTACGTGAACATGTATTAGAACATGTATTAGAACATGTACGTGAACATGTATTAGAACATGTACGTGAACATGTATTAGAACATGTACGTGAACATGTATTAGAACATGTACTTGAACATGTATTAGAACATGTACGTGAACATGTATTAGAACATGTACGTGAACATGTATTAGAACATGTACGTGAACATGTAAGTGAATATGTATTAGAACATGTATTAGAACATGTATTAGAACATGTACGTGAACATGTAAGTGAACATGTACGTGAACATGTATTAGAACATGTAAGTGAACATGTATTAGAACATGTACGTGAACATGTACGTAAACATGTACGTGAACATGTACGTAAACATGTTCACGTACATGTTCACTTACATGTACGTGAACATGTACGTGAACATGTATTAGAACATGTATTAGAACATGTAAGTGAATATGTATTAGAACATGTACGTGAACATGTATTAGAACATGTACGTGAACATGTAAGTGAACATGTACGTGAACATGTATTAGAACATGTACGTGAACATGTAAGTGAACATGTACGTGAACATGTATTAGAACATGTACGTGAACATGTAAGTGAACATGTACGTGAACATGTATTAGAACATGTACGTGAACATGTATTAGAAGAATGTACGTGAACATGTAAGTGAACATGTACGTGAACATGTATTAGAACATGTACGTGAACATGTAAGTGAACATGTACTTGAACATGTATTAGAAGAATGTACGTGAACATGTAAGTGAACATGTACGTGAACATGTATTAGAACATGTACGTGAACATGTACGTGAACATGTAAGTGAACATGTACGTGAACATGTACGTGAACATGTAAGTGAACATGTACGTGAACATGTATTAGAACATGTACGTGAACATGTAAGTGAACATGTACGTGAACATGTATTAGAACATGTACGTGAACATGTAAGTGAACATGTACGTGAACATGTATTAGAACATGTACGTGAACATGTAAGTGAATATGTATTAGAACATGTACGTGAACATGTATTAGAACATGTACGTGAACATGTAAGTGAACATGTACGTGAACATGTATTAGAACATGTACGTGAACATGTAAGTGAACATGTACGTGAACATGTATTAGAACATGTACGTGAACATGTAAGTGAACATGTACGTGAACATGTATTAGAACATGTACGTGAACATGTATTAGAAGAATGTACGTGAACATGTAAGTGAACATGTACGTGAACATGTATTAGAACATGTACGTGAACATGTAAGTGAACATGTACTTGAACATGTATTAGAAGAATGTACGTGAACATGTAAGTGAACATGTACGTGAACATGTATTAGAACATGTACGTGAACATGTACGTGAACATGTAAGTGAACATGTACGTGAACATGTACGTGAACATGTAAGTGAACATGTACGTGAACATGTATTAGAACATGTACGTGAACATGTAAGTGAACATGTACGTGAACATGTATTAGAACATGTACGTGAACATGTAAGTGAACATGTACGTGAACATGTATTAGAACATGTACGTGAACATGTAAGTGAACATGTACGTGAACATGTATTAGAACATGTAAGTGAACATGTACGTAAACATGTTCACGTTTACGTACATGTTCACGTACATGTTCATGAACATGTACGTGAACATGTACGTAAACGTGAACATGTTCATGAAAGAGTCGCAGGTTTATCTTATTTCATGTAAAAATCTTTCTTCAGGTTCAAAACCTCAAACATCTCATCATCAAGTCAAATCATTTTTCCACAGCAGACTCTGTGGTTTGAAGTTTCCACTCGAGACATGTTGGCATCAAGAGTCGCTCGTGTCGACTCATCTGTTCTCGTGGAAACGACGCCTACTGTAGGAACGACATGTTAAACCAGCTCCAGATCTACACGCGTGTGCGTGTGACTTTCGACCACAAGATATGTTTCAACTTCAATCCATTCGTGAGTCAAAGAAGAAAAAACACAGTTTGAAAGAATCTGATGAACAAAGACTTTGATATTCATGTCGTTTTCTTCGCTTCGGAGAGAGAATCCTCTTCCTGTCAGTGAACGCACCACTGAATCATGTCAGTGAACGCACCACTGAATCATGTCAGTGAACGCACCACTGAATCATGTCAGTGAACTCACCACTGAATCATGTCAGTGAACTCACCACTAAATCATGTCAGTGAACGCACCACTGAATCATGTCAGTGAACGCACCACTGAATCATGTCAGTGAACGCACCACTGAATCATGTCAGTGAACGCACCACTGAATCATGTCAGTGAACGCACCACTGAATCATGTCAGTGAACTCACCACTGAATCATGTCAGTGAACGCACCACTGAATCATGTCAGTGAACGCACCACTGAATCATGTCAGTGAACGCACCACTGAATCATGTCAGTGAACTCACCACTGAATCATGTCAGTGAACGCACCACTGAATCATGTCAGTGAACGCACCACTGAATCATGTCAGTGAACTCACCACTGAATCATGTCAGTGAACGCACCACTGAATCATGTCAGTGAACGCACCACTGAATCATGTCAGTGAACTCACCACTAAATCATGTCAGTGAACTCACCACTGAATCATGTCAGTGTAAATCATGTCAGTGAACGCACCACTAAATCATGTCAGTGAACTCACCACTGAATCATGTCAGTGAACGCACCACTGAATCATGTCAGTGAACGCACCACTGAATCATGTCAGTGAACGCACCACTGAATCATGTCAGTGAACTCACCACTGAATCATGTCAGTGAACGCACCACTGAATCATGTCAGTGAACGCACCACTGAATCATGTCAGTGAACTCACCACTAAATCATGTCAGTGAACGCACCACTGAATCATGTCAGTGAACGCACCACTGAATCATGTCAGTGAACTCACCACTAAATCATGTCAGTGAACTCACCACTGAATCATGTCAGTGTAAATCATGTCAGTGAACGCACCACTAAATCATGTCAGTGAACTCACCACTGAATCATGTCAGTGTAAATCATGTCAGTGAACTCACCACTAAATCATGTCAGTGAACTCACCACTAAATCATGTCAGTGAACTCACCACTAAATCAGGTCAGTGAAAATCATGTCAGTGAACTCACCACTGATGTCAGTGAACGCACCACTGATGTCAGTGAATGCACCACTGATGTCAGTGAACTCACCACTGATGTCAGTGAACTCACCACTGATGTCAGTGAACTCACCACTGATGTCAGTGAACGCACCACTGATGTCAGTGAACGCACCACTGATGTCAGTGAACGCACCACTGATGTCAGTGAACTCACCACTGATGTCAGTGAACTCACCACTGATGTCAGTGAACTCACCACTGATGTCAGTGAACGCACCACTGATGTCAGTGAACTCACCACTGATGTCAGTGAACTCACCACTGATGTCAGTGAACGCACCACTGATAACAGTGAACTCACCACTGATGTCAGTGAACTCACCACTGATGTCAGTGAACTCACCACTGATGTCAGTGAACGCACCACTGATGTCAGTGAACGCACCACTGATGTCAGTGAACTCACCACCACTGATGTCAGTGAACTCACCACTGATGTCAGTGAACGCACCACTGATGTCAGTGAACGCACCACTGATGTCAGTGAACTCACCACTGATGTCAGTGAACTCACCACTGATGTCAGTGAACGCACCACTGATGTCAGTGAACTCACCACTGATGTCAGTGAACTCACCACTGATGTCAGTGAACGCACCACTGATAACAGTGAACTCACCACTGATGTCAGTGAACTCACCACTGATGTCAGTGAACTCACCACTGATGTCAGTGAACGCACCACTGATGTCAGTGAACGCACCACTGATGTCAGTGAACTCACCACCACTGATGTCAGTGAACTCACCACTGATGTCAGTGAACTCACCACCACTGATGTCAGTGAACTCACCACCACTGATGTCAGTGAACTCACCACCACTGATGTCAGTGAACTAACCACTGATGTCAGTGAACTAACCACTGATGTCAGTGAACTCACCACCACTGATGTCAGTGAACTAACCACTGATGTCAGTGAACTAACCACTGATGTCAGTGAACTCACCACCACTGATGTCAGTGAACTAACCACTGATGTCAGTGAACTCACCACCACTGATGTCAGTGAACTAACCACTGATGTCAGTGAACTAACCACTGATGTCAGTGAACTCACCACCACTGATGTCAGTGAACTAACCACTGATGTCAGTGAACTCACCACTAAACTCCTGAACGCACCACTGATGTCAGTGAACGCACCACTGATGTCAGTGAACGCACCACTGATGTCAGTGAACTCACCACTAAACTCCTGAACGCACCACTGATGTCAGTGAACGCACCACTGATGTCAGTGAACGCACCACTGATGTCAGTGAACTCACCACTAAACTCCTGAACGCACCACTGATGTCAGTGAACTCACCACTGATGTCAGTGAACGCACCACTGATGTCAGTGAACGCACCACTGATGTCAGTGAACGCACCACTGATGTCAGTGAACGCACCACTGATGTCAGTGAACGCACCACTGATGTCAGTGAACTCACCACTGATGTCAGTGAACGCACCACTGATGTCAGTGAACGCACCACTGATGTCAGTGAACGCACCACTGATGTCAGTGAACTCACCACTAAACTCCTGAACGCACCACTGATGTCAGTGAACGCACCACTGATGTCAGTGAACGCACCACTGATGTCAGTGAACTCACCACTAAACTCCTGAACGCACCACTGATGTCAGTGAACTCACCACTAAACTCCTGAACGCACCACTGATGTCAGTGAACGCACCACTGATGTCAGTGAACTCACCACTAAACTCCTGAACGCACCACTGATGTCAGTGAACGCACCACTGATGTCAGTGAACTCACCACTGATGTCAGTGAACTCACCACTAAACTCCTGAACGCACCACTGATGTCAGTGAACGCACCACTGATGTCAGTGAACGCACCACTGATGTCAGTGAACGCACCACTGATGTCAGTGAACTCACCACTAAACTCCTGAACGCAGCCGTCGCTCTGATAATATCAGCAAAGTCTGGATGTTGTTCCTGAAACAAACAAACAAAAACAACCGTTAATAATTATAAGAAACTACAAACATTATTAAAAATGTTAAATAAAATATAAACAAGTAAAATATCAAAGAATGGAAAGTGAACAAACGATAACTGTCCTAATAAAAACATACGGTAATATATTTGTATCTCACTTCATTTTTATCATCTTACAGAATAATTCCATAACCAGATTCAATCTTCTGATCACTAACAAAGATTTGGTTTAAACAAGTTTCTTCTGTGAGTCAATGTAGAAAAACATCTTTTAAATTTATTCCCTAATGGTTTCTTTTAACTTTTTTAACTTTTTAACTTTTTTTTAACTAAACATACGTTTACAGTTAGAGTTTTTGTTAATTACGTTATTTTTATTTACAAATGCAATAGTTTGAGGTATTGACGTTATATTTGATGATAGATTTAAAAGAGTTTTGAATATTTACATTATGTTAGGTAGAACTTTATTGATCCCTCGGGAAATTGTTTAAAAATTGTTTAAAAATTCGGGAAATTTGTTTTTTGTTTGTTATTATAAATGTAAGAGTTTCTGTTATACAAATATTTATTTATGTTATACTTTAAAAGAGTTTGGTTTCTTCATATTATTTATGGGAAATCTAGAAAGTATTGACATTAATATGACGAGATATTTCAGAAGATTCAATGATGGTGATTGATCGACGATCGACTGATCAACGATCAACGATCAATGATCAACGATCAATGATCAACGATCAACTGATCAACGATCAATGATCAACGATCGACTGATCAATGGATCAACGATCAACGATCAATGATCGACTGATCAATGATCGACTGATCAATGGATCAATGGATCAACGATCAACAATCAACTGATCAACTGATCAACGATCAACAATCAACTGATCAACTGATCAACGATCAATGATCAACGATCGACTGATCAATGGATCAACGATCAACGATCAATGATCGACTGATCAATGGATCAACGATCAACGATCAACGATCAACGATCAACGATCGACTGATCAATGGATCAACGATCAACTGATCAACGATCAACGATCAATGATCGACTGATCAATGGATCAACGATCAACGATCAACGATCAACGATCGACTGATCAACGATCAATGATCGACTGATCAATGGATCAACGATCAACGATCAACGATCAACGATCAACGATCAACGATCAACGATCAACGATCGACTGATCACTGGATCAACGATCAACGATCAACGATCAACGATCGACTGATCAATGGATCAACGATCAACTGATCAACGATCAACGATCAATGATCGACTGATCAATGGATCAACGATCAACGATCAACGATCGACTGATCAATGGATCAACGATCAACTGATCAACGATCAACGATCAATGATCGACTGATCAATGGATCAACGATCAACGATCAACGATCGACTGATCACTGGATCAACGATCAACGATCAACGATCAACGATCAACGATCAACGATCAACGATCGACTGATCACTGGATCAACGATCAACGATCAACGATCGACTGATCAATGGATCAACGATCAACTGATCAACGATGAACGATCTTCACCTCCACGTGTCGCTCCAGCTCCTGCAACAGGGTGGGATACTTGTCGAGCCTCATGAAGGGTTTGCTGAGGCTGGTGGTCAGAGTCAGGATCCCTGGAGAAGTGGCTCCTTGGCTCTCCATGAACTTGTCCAGATCCTCGCTGAGGAACGAAGACCAACGACAGTTTAACGTCTTCACAGAAACAATACAGTCGGTGGAAAACAACAAAACCTTTTCAACGTTTCTTGTGGAAATGATCTGAACAAACACTTTATGAAACGAAACAATGTTCCGTTTGTGTCATTAGAGGAACTAAATAAACCTTCTTTATTTTAAGGTATGTTTTCCTTTAACATAAAAAATACTTCATAACTTTATCTTGAGAATCAAAGAGGAATACATTTGAATGTAAAGTGAATCATTTATTGTATTAGATTAAAAACATGCATAAAAAAAGAGGACATTGAAAAAATAATCGCAATATTTCGGAAAATAATCACAATTATATTATTTTCAATAATCCTTCAGCCTTAAATGCAACACAAAAGGGTTAATTTCAGTCTTTTAACAAAAACTTTTGGATTCAAATTCAGCTGCAACAATATTTCTTAACATAAAAGTAAGTTGTTGCTAGTTTGATGACAAAATACAAACTGAGGATCGTAAAACATAACCATTGATGTAATATTCTTCTTCTTTAATTTAGATTAAATAGGAGGATTCGAGGTGAATTTCATCTTCATCACGAGTGGAACTGATGTCATTAAGATTCAAACATGATTCTGGATGCGAAGCCTGACCCCGTGTGGCGGACAGAGAAACTACAGTCTCACCTGTGGTCGGTGAGGATGCAAACAGCTGACGGGTGACTGGAGCAGTACGTGAAGTACAGAGTCTTGATCTGACTCATCACCGTCAAGTAAGATCCGGCCACTCGCTGCTGACTCTCTGGAACTCTGAAGCAGAGCATGATGGGAGGAGAACGAGAGCTTGAGACGTGTTGATCGATAGCAGTGATTAGAGTCTATCGACCAACTCATGGTTTAAAGTCGGTATATTGGAAATAAGTGCGATATTCGATATCGGTGTCTTGATTTGCGTTATCGATATTAATGCGATGTTTTTTCTTAACGCTCAGTCTCGCGGGACTTGCATCAGTTTCCCGCCAAACTGGGCGACATCAGAGAGGAGCCGCCGGCGCGTCGTGATATCACCAAATCAATAATAAATCCTTGTACACGCACACATAACACTTTGTTAATGACGCTAACAACTTAGCTCGTTAGCATACGGTGAAGACGCACACATAACACTTTATAAATGACGCTAACAACTTAGCTTGTTAGCATACGGTGAAGACGCAAACATAACACTTTATAAATGACGCTAACAACTTAGCTCGTTAGCATACGGTGAAGACGCAAACATAACACTTTATAAATGACGCTAACAACTTAGCTCGTTAGCATACGGTGAAGACGCAAACATAACACTTTATAAATGACGCTACAACTTAGCTTGTTAGCATACGGTGAAGACGCACACATAACACTTTATAAATGACGCTAACAACTTAGCTCGTTAGCATACGGATCACTAGTGTTTGACTAGATCATAAGTTAAGTATTACTTCACTGGATAGACTGAGGCGCGTCGTCATAGCAACCGAGCCTAACAAGCCGCACAGTTCACAGACGGACGGAGACGTAAACAACAACGAGACATAGAAGTACAAATTGACAACTTTACAGAAGGTGACACTGATTGATCGAAGTGTGTATTTAAGAAATGTTTGATTTATACAATAAAAAATGATAAATTATCACATGTTTTCGATGCATATCACACGTGACAATATCACGATATCGATATTTTTTTGATATATGGTGCAGCTTTAGTTTAAAGGTTGCTGCAGGTGAAACTAAAGTAAAACGACTCACTTGTTACTCTCCTCCAGAGACACACACAGGTTCTGCTGGAAGGTGAGAATCTCCTCCAGGTTTCCACACAGAGCTGAGCTGTCGGACGAGCTGAGCCTGAACAAAAATAACATTTAAAAACACCGAAGCTAATGAAACCTCTGGTTGTGTCGTCGGTCATACTTGTCGCTGGCCTGAAGGGGGCGCAGGTAAGAGCCGAGCACGGTTTGTAAGTCTTTGACAAACTCGCGCTCGTGATCCAGGATGTCCTGAACCACCTGAAGGATCACAAGACCTTCATTAAACACCATTCAATCATGGTTAACATTTTAAAACTTTTATATTTTCATTGGAATGTTTTTTAAGAAGAAACTTTTCATTGAATAAATTAATTTAAAATGTATAATATTTAAATACCCTTTAATTCATTGTATTTATTTTTACCAATTTTTTATTTCAACATTTTCTTAACTCAATGTTTTTAATTCATAACCTTTAAATTCAGTATAAATGTTGCTATAATCGTGTAATACCAGACTAAACCAACAGAGCACCGAGTTAGTCGATCAAACTTTCAGCCAATCACACGACGCACAGACGATCATGTGACGACGACGAAGAAAGTCAATGGCTTCACTTTAATAACAACATTTGTTATTTAAGATTTAAAAAGCTCAGTTTAAAGAAATATTGTGTTAAGAAAATAAAACTTAATAATTATTGGAATTAGAATATTTAAAAGTTTTAAATGTTAATATTATTTTAATTTAATTAATTCACCAACAAATTCAACTTTTAAATATATAAATGATCAAATTCAAATATTAAAGAATGTTAACAATAACATTTCACTTAAATAACAACCTTTGAAATGTTCAATTCAATCATATTCTCACGTCACTGACGACACATTATTACTTTTAGTGTAAATAAAATAATCTGCTCCGAGTCTAAAATATGGTTAATTTTGAATGATTTAAACTTAAATATTCCTCCACGGTGAGAGTCAACAGTTCAGTGACGTCATTTAATTTAATTCAGTATTTGTATTGTGTGTATTTGCATTTGTACTTTTCCTGCTTGATTACTTTAGAGATTAAAATAAAGAGTTTAATGTATTATTGTTTTGATGGTTTCACCAAGAGGATCATTTCAGGTTAAAACTGACTCAGAGAAACAGAAACTATTCGCTGATGACATGAAACACAGTTTAAAAATCAATCATTTCAAAACAAACAAACATTGACACAAACTAAAACATTTAAAAAGTGAGAATCTTGAATAAATTATTCTTCATTTGATTCTATTTCTTACTGAATCAAAAACACCACAAAAAAACACTAATAAAAACATTGTTGCCATAATCGTGTTATTTCTTCACATCATCATCATTAACGTCTTCTCTCTAAACTGCAGGGATGACAGTGACCTTGATGGAGGTCACGATGTGAACGGCTGATGATGAAACCACTTGACTTGATTACTGAGTACAAGAGGCTGCAGGAGCTTCTAGACATCGTTGAGCTCATCTTTCTAACCCCAGAAGAAGAAGAAGAAGAAGAAGTTGACGTCTGGAGCGAAAACATAACACTCACCACGCTGTAGTAGTTCTTGGTCAACTGGTTTCCTTTAGGAGACAACGGTTTATCTACAAGAGTGAAGTAAACAATGGTTTAAGAGTGAAGTAAACAATGGTTTATCTACAAGAGTGAAGTAAACAATGGTTTATCTACAAGAGTGAAGTAAACAACGGTTTATCTACAAGAGTGAAGTAAACAATGGTTTAAGAGTGAAGTAAACAACGGTTTATCTACAAGAGTGAAGTAAACAATGGTTTAAGAGTGAAGTAAACAACGGTTTATCTACGAGAGTGAAGTAAACAATGGTTTAAGAGTGAAGTAAACAATGGTTTATCTACAAGAGTGAAGTAAACAATGGTTTATCTACAAGAGTGAAGTAAACAACGGTTTATCTACAAGAGTGAAGTAAACAATGGTTTAAGAGTGAAGTAAACAACGGTTTATCTACAAGAGTGAAGTAAACAACGGTTTATCTACAAGAGTGAAGTAAACAATGGTTTAAGAGTGAAGTAAACAACGGTTTATCTACAAGAGTGAAGTAAACAACAGTTTATCTACAAGAGTGAAGTAAACAACGGTTTATCTACAAGAGTGAAGTAAACAACAGTTTATCTACAAGAGTGAAGTAAACAACAGTTTATCTACAAGAGTGAAGTAAACAACGGTTTATCTACAAGAGTGAAGTAAACAACAGTTTATCTACAAGAGTGAAGTAAACAACAGTTTATCTACAAGAGTGAAGTAAACAACAGTTTATCTACAAGAGTGAAGTAAACAACAGTTTATCTACAAGAGTGAAGTAAACAACAGTTTATCTACAAGAGTGAAGTAAACAACAGTTTATCTACAAGAGTGAAGTAAACAATGGTTTATCTACAAGAGTGAAGTAAACAACGGTTTATCTACAAGAGTGAAGTAAACAACGGTTTATCTACAAGAGTGAAGTAAACAACAGTTTATCTACAAGAGTGAAGTAAACAACAGTTTATCTACAAGAGTGAAGTAAACAACAGTTTATCTACAAGAGTGAAGTAAACAACAGTTTATCTACAAGAGTGAAGTAAACAACAGTTTATCTACAAGAGTGAAGTAAACAATGGTTTATCTACAAGAGTGAAGTAAACAACGGTTTATCTACAAGAGTGAAGTAAACAACGGTTTATCTACAAGAGTGAAGTAAACAACAGTTTATCTACAAGAGTGAAGTAAACAACAGTTTATCTACAAGAGTGAAGTAAACAACAGTTTATCTACTAGAGTGAAGTAAACAACAGTTTATCTACAAGAGTGAAGTAAACAACAGTTTATCTACAAGAGTGAAGTAAACAACGGTTTATCTACAAGAGTGAAGTAAACAATGGTTTATCTACGAGAGTGAAGTAAACAACGGTTTATCTACAAGAGTGAAGTAAACAACGGTTTATCTACAAGAGTGAAGTAAACAATGGTTTATCTACGAGAGTGAAGTAAACAACGGTTTATCTACAAGAGTGAAGTAAACAACAGTTTATCTACAAGAGTGAAGTAAACAACGGTTTATCTACAAGAGTGAAGTAAACAATGGTTTATCTACGAGAGTGAAGTAAACAACGGTTTATCTACAAGAGTGAAGTAAACAACGGTTTATCTACAAGAGTGAAGTAAACAATGGTTTATCTACGAGAGTGAAGTAAACAACGGTTTATCTACAAGAGTGAAGTAAACAATGGTTTATCTACGAGAGTGAAGTAAACAACGGTTTATCTACAAGAGTGAAGTAAACAACGGTTTATCTACAAGAGTGAAGTAAACAATGGTTTATCTACAAGAGTGAAGTAAACAACGGTTTATCTACAAGAGTGAAGTAAACAATGGTTTATCTACGAGAGTGAAGTAAACAACGGTTTATCTACGAGAGTGAAGTAAACAACGGTTTATCTACAAGAGTGAAGTAAACAACGGTTTATCTACAAGAGTGAAGTAAACAATGGTTTATCTACGAGAGTGAAGTAAACAACGGTTTATCTACAAGAGTGAAGTAAACAACGGTTTATCTACGAGAGTGAAGTAAACAACGTTTTATCTACGAGAGTGAAGTAAACAACGGTTTATCTACAAGAGTGAAGTAAACAACGGTTTATCTACGAGAGTGAAGTAAACAACGGTTTATCTACGAGAGTGAAGTAAACAACGGTTTATCTACAAGAGTGAAGTAAACAACGGTTTATCTACGAGAGTGAAGTAAACAACGGTTTATCTACGAGAGTGAAGTAAACAACGGTTTATCTACAAGAGTGAAGTAAACAACGGTTTATCTACGAGAGTGAAGTAAACAACAGTTTATCTACAAGAGTGAAGTAAACAACGGTTTATCTACAAGAGTGAAGTAAACAACGGTTTATCTACGAGAGTGAAGTAAACAACGGTTTATCTACAAGAGTGAAGTAAACAACGGTTTATCTACAAGAGTGAAGTAAACAACGGTTTATCTACAAGAGTGAAGTAAACAACGGTTTATCTACAAGAGTGAAGTAAACAACGGTTTATCTACAAGAGTGAAGTAAACAACGGTTTATCTACAAGAGTGAAGTAAACAACAGTTTATCTACAAGAGTGAAGTAAACAACGGTTTATCTACGAGAGTGAAGTAAACAACGGTTTATCTACAAGAGTGAAGTAAACAACGGTTTATCTACGAGAGTGAAGTAAACAATGGTTTATCTACAAGAGTGAAGTAAACAACATTAAACTTCATTCACATGAGTATCAACAGCATATTGTTCATCACTATTGAGTCGATATTAACATCGACGACATCTTAGCTCGGATCAACAACAAGAGTCTAGATCTAGTGATTATTAAATAGTGATTATTAAATAGTGATTATTAAATAGTGATTGTTAAATAGTGATTATTAAAGCAACAATACGTAACATTTTTTTGTATTTTCTGTGATGAAAGTTTCATTTTGAACGTTCGTGACTCGTGCAGTCAAACTCCTCAAAGCTTTTATTTTGACAGGACTGTGAGAGACTGAGAGAGTTTTATATGAAGAACTGAGAGAAGATTAGACAAGAAACTGACGATGGAAGAGAATCCATTACAATATTGAACGGTTTAACATTTTAAATGTTGAATCTTTTTATTTTATTGAAATGTCTTTTTAAACATCAAATTATTTTTTGTATAATTCAATTTTAAAAAAAATTTAATTTTTTTTTTCTAAATAACTGAGTTAAATAATTTGGATATTTATATACATAGAGTTTTGATTCTAATTCAAATGATCAAAGATACATTTTCAAGTTTTCCAGACAATAGCAAAAGTGCTTCTTGATCAATCAGTCGCATGATTTACTAAAAGTTTTCTAAAGAGTATCTCAGTACTTACTTACTTACTCTTTGGTCTGGTGACACTTTTTTATTAATTTTAATTTAAACAAAAAATAGATTTTTCTTGAATTATTGGAACTGGAATATAAACTCTATGAGTAAAAAAAACAATTAGAAAATATTTCATTTTCCACTTCAATTATTCGATAAAATACGTATTCAAACTTTCAATATACAAATTGTTAACTTCCATTAGTGAGAAAGTAATAAAAAATAATTAAATGTAACAGTTCAATGTCCCGACAGCACTAATACACTTGCATGACGGACACAGGGTTAGTTTGAATCTTTTAAACGCTGCAGTGACACTGGTCTGACACCAGATGGCGACAGAAAGAATCTTTTCCTTTTTACGTTTTGTGGCTTTAACCGCTAAGAACGACTTCATCCATTAATGTCGACGTGTGTTCTGTGATCTGAACAAACGACAGGATCCGAACTCACCGGATGCTTTGACCTCTCGGACGTAGTTGCTGGGAAACCATCCGGTCCTGCCGCCCAGCGTTCCCTCCCACCAGCCGCCCTCCTCCTGCCGGCTCACCAGGATCATGTCGCCCTTGTTGAACGACAGCTCGTCCTCGTTGTTCTGGTTGAAGTTGAAGCGAGCTCGGACCATGGCCTGTCCGGCGCCGCCGTTCTCCGTCATGTCCTGCCGGAGAAGACACTTTCATGCTTCAGCCGAGGAACATGTCGGGAGAAGAAGGTCGTACCGCGGGTTTGGAAAGGCGTCTCAAGGAGCCTTTGGTCTTGAGAGCCGCGTGCGAGGACGACGACTGACTAGGCGAGAGGCCGCCGGACTGTCCACATGACCGCTCTGCAGCCGCGTCTTCGGACAGAGAAGATGGAGACGTTAAAACTCGAGTTGATTCTATAAAACACGATCATTTGTCTGTGGAATGACCTTCTGAGCAGCTCAGGCTCCACAGACAGAGGATGCTTTTGAAAAAGGTCCCAAAATCCACCGTTTTATTATAGTTTTAAAGCTCATTTCAATGTCTTTTACTGTCGTGTTTTTGAACTTCTTAATCTTGTTTCTACTGAAGCAATTTGAGAAACATCTCAAGACACTTTTATTTGAGCTTTTCCTTGATTCTCTGAGACTCTTGTGTTTGTCTTAAGTTGATCTTTTAAGTATTTATTTTTTTGAGTATTGTTTTGATTGTTTAAGTGCTTTGTGACCCTGGTCTGGAAAAGCTTTTTATAAATACAAATGACTTACTTACTTACTTTGAGATTTTGTGCAAATGTAAAGTAAAATATAAATTAAATATATTATTTATTTATTTTGTCATAAAACGCATGTTTCAGAGTCAAATACATTTTAGTCTTTTCTTTCCAAGGATACGTTCAAATCTCACTCATCAGCTGCTAATCATTCAGATTCTCTCACTAATTTATTCCACAAATCTCACTCTTTCAATCACACTTTACACAAATGAATCGTACTTTAAATAAAATTACATTTTTATGTAAAAACTCTCGATTTATAACTTTCCCACTGTTGCATATTTCACCTCGTAACAGTAAATGATGTCGATCGCATCTTCACTGAACAAAGATGGCATCAATGAAACCTCTGAAGGAGCCGAGGTCATAAGTAAGGACGGTGTTAGAATAGGTTTTTATTAAATGAGTCACATAAAGTGAAGAGAAATGTAGTCAAGAAAAGTCTTTTCAACTCTTTACTTATTCATCTTGAAGGTTAGAATCTTAACTCCGTTGATCTACAACAAATTGATAAAGTTTTTTTATAGACACGACAACATTGAACATTTGTCAGATGTGTTGCGTCGTCAAAGTGACGACGAATTGTCAAAATAAATCAAGATATTGCCGACTCAGCATCGAGACTCGACCTCATAGTGAAAATAAAAAGGGATTAAATACAAGTATTTGATGTGAAAGAAAGAGTTTCTTAAAATAATCTAATAATTAAACAGAAATGAAGGTTTCTATCGTTTCAAAATAAGCTGTGATAATAACTGGTGGAACAAACAGAGATGATTTATCTTCTGATCTACGGTCGATTCATCCTCAAATGTTGTGGAGATAATCTCGTGATTGAGGACGAAAAGATGCCAGATGTTCTTCAAGAGAGGATCAGACGAGTGTTTACGTCGTTGCCTGCACAGAAACGTCTCTGGAATCCTACGTTCGTCTTCAAGATCTTCTTTGACAAGAAACCGCAGACACTGATGTTTAGTTTATGGACATATTGATCAAACGTTTAGACGAGGATTCCAAACGCAGGTTTTAAAAACGGAGAAGCTTCAGGTCGATGGACAAAAAACAAACAACAAAGTCCCTGAACAGCTGCTGGAAGAGGATTTAAAATCCATGTAAGACTGAGACGTTACAGAAAGACCAACATCTTGGATTCTGTCATTTAATCCCTAAATAAATTCCAGTAAATCATGAATCACAACATTTTATTTCACAGATAAACTATTTTAGTTCACAACAAACAAACTATCAGACAAGTCAGTCTTTTTCTTACGTTTCTCGTGTGTTTAAGTTCCCGTCGTACACAATAATATCATTTACACTCTTTGAATTGTTTGATTGCATAACTTTGATGAGCACACACACACAAAAAACACGCACACGCACACGCACACAGACACACACGCACGCACACGCACACAGACACACACGCACGCATTCAAATGAACGATGTCAGGATGTAAAGTTGTTGAAAACACTGTAGTTTGTTTCTTCTGCTCTTGAGCTTCTGTCTCTGATCAACAGGTTCAAGTGTCTTCACTCGTAACTCATATTGACGTTTCGAAAATTAAATTAACAGTAAATAAAATCGCAACCTCTGCATTTTTTAATATCGTGATTATATCGCATATACTATTAATCGTTGAGCCGCACCGGTAACTGTTACTTTCCTTTTTCAAAGCAACGCAAACCAGGGGTTTAATGTCGGCATTATATCCACGACCTTCAGATGAAAACAGTAAAGAAAATGTGTTTCATTGACTTTTCACTAGTTTACAGGTTAAATGTTTGAGTAAACTTCAAGGGAACCAGTAGTTGTGTTAGTGTACATCGATGAGTTAGTGGGTAAAATCAGTCACAGATTGTTGTTACTTAACAATAAATAAATAATAACACAAAGCATCATATTTGTGATTAAATAAGTTAATATTTTGTTTTAAACCACGTTATCATTATTCAAACTAGTCTCGTTGTCAGCAGGTGTGTGTGTGTTGTTCTGGTGAACCTGTGTGTGAAGTGTGGCGCTCAGAGTGTGTGTTGTTCTGATGAACCTGTGTGTGAAGTGTGGCGCTCAGAGTGTGTGTTGTTCTGATGAACCTGTGTGTAAAGTGTGGCGCTCAGAGTGTGTGTTGTTCTGATGAACCTGTGTGTAAAGTGTGGCGCTCAGAGTGTGTGTTGTTCTGATGAACCTGTGTGTGAAGTGTGGCGCTCAGATTGTGTGTTGTTCTGATGAACCTGTGTGTAAAGTGTGGCGCTCAGAGTGTGTGTTGTTCTGATGAACCTGTGTGTGAAGTGTGGCGCTCAGAGTGTGTGTTGTTCTGATGAACCTGTGTGTGAAGGCGGCGCTCAGAGTGTGTGTTGTTCTGATGAACCTGTGTGTGAATGCGGCGCTCAGAGTGTGTGTTGTTCTGATGAACCTGTGTGTGAAGTGTGGCGCTCAGAGTGTGTGTTGTTCTGATGAACCTGTGTGTGAAGGTGGCGCTCAGAGTGTGTGTCGTTCTGATGAACCCGTGTGTGAAGTGTGGCGCTCAGAGTGTGTGTTGTTCTGATGAACCTGTGTGTGAAGGCGGCGCTCAGAGTGTGTGTTGTTCTGGTGAACCTGTGTGTGAAGGTGGCGCTCAGAGTGTGTGTTGTTCTGATGAACCTGTGTGTGAAGGTGGCGCTCAGAGTGTGTGTCGTTCTGATGAACCTGTGTGTGAAGTGTGGCGCTCAGAGTGTGTGTTGTTCTGATGAACCTGTGTGTGAAGGCGGCGCTCAGAGTGTGTATCGTTCTGATGAACCTGTGTGTGAAGGCGGCGCTCAGAGTGTGTGTCGTTCTGGTGAACCTGTGTGTGAAGGCGGCGCTCAGAGTGTGTGTTGTTCTGGTGAACCTGTGTGTGAAGGTGGCGCTCAGAGTGTGTGTTGTTCTGATGAACCTGTGTGTGAAGTGTGGCGCTCAGAGTGTGTGTTGTTCTGATGAACCTGTGTGTGAAGTGTGGCGCTCAGAGTGTGTGTTGTTCTGATGAACCTGTGTGTGAAGGTGGCGCTCAGAGTGTGTGTTGTTCTGGTGAACCTGTGTGTGAAGGTGGCGCTCAGAGTGTGTATCGTTCTGATGAACCTGTGTGTGAAGTGTGGCGCTCAGAGTGTGTGTTGTTCTGGTGAACCTGTGTGTGAAGTGTGGCGCTCAGATTGTGTGTTGTTCTGGTGAACCTGTGTGTGAAGTGTGGCGCTCAGAGTGTGTGTCGTTCTGGTGAACCTGTGTGTGAAGTGTGGCGCTCAGAGTGTGTGTCGTTCTGGTGAACCTGTGTGTGAAGTGTGGCGCTCAGAGTGTGTGTTGTTCTGATGAACCTGTGTGTGAAGGCGGCGCTCAGAGTGTGTGTTGTTCTGGTGAACCTGTGTGTGAAGTGTGGCGCTCAGAGTGTGTGTTGTTCTGGTGAACCTGTGTGTGAAGTGTGGCGCTCAGAGTGTGTGTCGTTCTGGTGAACCTGTGTGTGAAGGTGGCGCTCAGAGTGTGTATCGTTCTGATGAACCTGTGTGTGAAGGCGGCGCTCAGAGTGTGTGTTGTTCTGGTGAACCTGTGTGTGAAGTGTGGCGCTCAGAGTGTGTGTTGTTCTGGTGAACCTGTGTGTGAAGTGTGGCGCTCAGAGTGTGTGTCGTTCTGATGAACCTGTGTGTGAAGGTGGCGCTCAGAGTGTGTATCGTTCTGATGAACCTGTGTGTGAAGGCGGCGCTCAGAGTGTGTGTTGTTCTGATGAACCTGTGTGTGAAGTGTGGCGCTCAGAGTGTGTGTTGTTCTGATGAACCTGTGTGTGAAGGCGGCGCTCAGAGTGTGTGTTGTTCTGATGAACCTGTGTGTGAAGTGTGGCGCTCAGAGTGTGTGTTGTTCTGATAAACCTGTGTGTGAAGTGTGGCGCTCAGAGTGTGTGTTGTTCTGGTGAACCTGTGTGTGAAGGCGGCGCTCAGAGTGTGTGTTGTTCTGATGAACCTGTGTGTGAAGGCGGCGCTCAGAGTGTGTGTTGTTCTGATGAACCTGTGTGTGAAGTGTGGCGCTCAGAGTGTGTATCGTTCTGATGAACCTGTGTGTGAAGTGTGGCGCTCAGAGTGTGTGTTGTTCTGATGAACCTGTGTGTGAAGGCGGCGCTCAGAGTGTGTGTTGTTCTGGTGAACCTGTGCGTGAAGGCGGCGCTCAGAGTGTGTGTTGTTCTGGTGAACCTGTGTGTGAAGTGTGGCGCTCAGAGTGTGTGTTGTTCTGATGAACCTGTGTGTGAAGGTGGCGCTCAGAGTGTGTGTTGTTCTGATGAACCTGTGTGTGAAGGTGGCGCTCAGAGTGTGTGTTGTTCTGATGAACCTGTGTGTGAAGGCGGCGCTCAGAGTGTGTGTTGTTCTGGTGAACCTGTGTGTGAAGGCGGCGCTCAGAGTGTGTGTTGTTCTGGTGAACCTGTGTGTGAAGGCGACGCTCAGAGTGTGTGTTGTTCTGATGAACCTGTGTGTGAAGGCGGCGCTCAGAGTGTGTGTTGTTCTGATGAACCTGTGTGTGAAGGCGGCGCTCAGAGTGTGTGTTGTTCTGGTGAACCTGTGTGTGAAGGCGGCGCTCAGAGTGTGTGTTGTTCTGGTGAACCTGTGTGTGAAGGCGGCACTCAGAGTGTGTGTCGTTCTGATGAACCTGTGTGTGAAGGCGGCGCTCAGAGTGTGTGTTGTTCTGGTGAACATGTGTGTGAAGGCGGCGCTCAGAGTGTGTGTTGTTCTGGTGAACCTGTGTGTGAAGGCGGCGCTCAGAGTGTGTGTTGTTCTGGTGAACCTGTGTGTGAAGGCGGCGCTCAGAGTGTGTGTCGTTCTGATGAACCTGTGTGTGAAGGCGGCGCTCAGAGTGTGTGTTGTTCTGGTGAACCTGTGTGTGAAGGCGGCGCTCAGAGTGTGTGTTGTTCTGGTGAACCTGTGTGTGAAGGCGGCGCTCAGAGTGTGTGTTGTTCTGATGAACCTGTGTGTGAAGGCGGCGCTCAGAGTGTGTGTTGTTCTGATGAACCTGTGTGTGAAGGCGGCGCTCAGAGTGTGTGTTGTTCTGATGAACCTGTGTGTGAAGTGTGGCGCTCAGAGTGTGTGTCGTTCTGATGAACCTGTGTGTGAAGGTGGCGCTCAGAGTGTGTGTTGTTCTGATGAACCTGTGTGTGAAGTGTGGCGCTCAGAGTGTGTGTTGTTCTGGTGAACCTGTGTGTGAAGGCGGCGCTCAGAGTATGTGTTGTTCTGGTGAACCTGTGTGTGAACGCGGCGCTCAGAGTGTGTGTTGTTCTGGTGAACCTGTGTGTGAAGGCGGCGCTCAGAGTGTGTGTTGTTCTGATGAACCTGTGTGTGAAGGCGGCGCTCAGAGTGTGTGTTGTTCTGATGAACCTGTGTGTGAAGGCGGCGCTCAGAGTGTGTGTTGTTCTGGTGAACCTGTGTGTGAAGGCGGCACTCAGAGTGTGTGTCGTTCTGATGAACCTGTGTGTGAAGGCGGCGCTCAGAGTGTGTGTTGTTCTGGTGAACCTGTGTGTGAAGGCGGCGCTCAGAGTGTGTGTCGTTCTGATGAACCTGTGTGTGAAGGCGGCGCTCAGAGTGTGTGTTGTTCTGGTGAACCTGTGTGTGAAGGCGGCGCTCAGAGTGTGTGTTGTTCTGGTGAACCTGTGTGTGAACGCGGCGCTCAGAGTGTGTGTTGTTCTGATGAACCTGTGTGTGAAGGCGGCGCTCAGAGTGTGTGTTGTTCTGGTGAACCTGTGTGTGAAGGCGGCGCTC
Source organism: Callionymus lyra (assembly GCF_982586985.1). Taxonomy (NCBI): domain Eukaryota; kingdom Metazoa; phylum Chordata; class Actinopteri; order Syngnathiformes; family Callionymidae; genus Callionymus; species Callionymus lyra. Next base: position 27,659,443 of record NC_141826.1, on the reverse strand, counting down.
AGAGTGTGTGTTGTTCTGATGAACCTGTGTGTGAAGTGTGGCGATCAGAGTGTGTGTTGTTCTGATGAACCTGTGTGTGAAGGCGGCGCTCAGAGTGTGTGTTGTTCTGATGAACCTGTGTGTGAAGTGTGGCGCTCAGAGTGTGTGTTGTTCTGGTAAACCTGTGTGTGAAGGCGGCGCTCAGAGTGTGTGTTGTTCTGATGAACCTGTGTGTGAAGGCGGCGCTCAGAGTGTGTGTTGTTCTGATGAACCTGTGTGTGAAGTGTGGCGCTCAGAGTGTGTGTCGTTCTGGTGAACCTGTGTGTGAAGGCGGCGCTCAGAGTGTGTGTCGTTCTGATGAACCTGTGTGTGAAGGTGGCGCTCAGAGTGTGTGTTGTTCTGATGAACCTGTGTGTGAAGTGTGGCGCTCAGAGTGTGTGTTGTTCTGGTGAACCTGTGTGTGAAGTGTGGCGCTCAGAGTGTGTGTTGTTCTGGTGAACCTGTGTGTGAAGGCGGCGCTCAGAGTGTGTGTTGTTCTGGTGAACCTGTGTGTGAAGGCGGCGCTCAGAGTGTGTGTTGTTCTGATGAACCTGTGTGTGAAGGCGGCGCTCAGAGTGTGTGTTGTTCTGGTGAACCTGTGTGTGAAGGCAGCGCTCAGAGTGTGTGTTGTTCTGATGAACCTGTGTGTGAAGGCGGCGCTCAGAGTGTGTGTTGTTCTGGTGAACCTGTGTGTGAAGGCGGCGCTCAGAGTGTGTGTTGTTCTGATGAACCTGTGTGTGAAGTGTGGCGCTCAGAGTGTGTGTCGTTCTGATGAACCTGTGTGTGAAGGTGGCGCTCAGAGTGTGTGTCGTTCTGATGAACCTGTGTGTGAAGTGTGGTGCTCAGAGTGTGTGTCGTTCTGATGAACCTGTGTGTGAAGGTGGCGCTCAGAGTGTGTGTTGTTCTGATGAACCTGTGTGTGAAGTGTGGCGCTCAGAGTGTGTGTTGTTCTGGTGAACCTGTGTGTGAAGGCAGCGCTCAGAGTGTGTGTTGTTCTGGTGAACCTGTGTGTGAAGTGTGGCGCTCAGAGTGTGTGTTGTTCTGATGAACCTGTGTGTGAAGGTGGCGCTCAGAGTGTGTGTTGTTCTGGTGAACCTGTGTGTGAAGGTGGCGCTCAGAGTGTGTGTTGTTCTGGTGAACCTGTGTGTGAAGTGTGGCGCTCAGAGTGTGTGTTGTTCTGATGAACCTGTGTGTGAAGGTGGCGCTCAGAGTGTGTGTTGTTCTGATGAACCTGTGTGTGAAGGTGGCGCTCAGAGTGTTTGTGTTGTTCTGGTGAACCTGTGTGTGAAGTGTGGTGCTCAGAGTGTGTGTTGTTCTGATGAACCTGTGTGTGAAGTGTGGCGCTCAGAGTGTGTGTTGTTCTGATGAACCTGTGTGTGAAGGCGGCGCTCAGAGTGTGTGTTGTTCTGATGAACCTGTGTGTGAAGGCGGCGCTCAGAGTGTGTGTCGTTCTGATGAACCTGTGTGTGAAGGCGGCGCTCAGAGTGTGTGTCGTTCTGATGAACCTGTGTGTGAAGGCGGCGCTCAGAGTGTGTGTCGTTCTGATGAACCTGTGTGTGAAGGTGGCGCTCAGAGTGTGTGTCGTTCTGATGAACCTGTGTGTGAAGGCGGCGCTCAGAGTGTGTGTTGTTCTGATGAACCTGTGTGTAAAGTGTGGCGCTCAGAGTGTGTGTTGTTCTGATGAACCTGTGTGTGAAGGTGGCGCTCAGAGTGTGTGTTGTTCTGATGAACCTGTGTGTGAAGTGTGGCGCTCAGAGTGTGTGTTGTTCTGATGAACCTGTGTGTGAAGTGTGGCGCTCAGAGTGTGTGTTGTTCTGATGAACCTGTGTGTGAAGTGTGGCGCTCAGAGTGTGTGTTGTTCTGGTGAACCTGTGTGTGAACGCGGCGCTCAGAGTGTGTGTTGTTCTGATGAACCTGTGTGTGAAGGCGGCGCTCAGAGTGTGTGTTGTTCTGATGAACCTGTGTGTGAAGGCGGCGCTCAGAGTGTGTGTTGTTCTGATGAACCTGTGTGTGAAGGTGGCGCTCAGAGTGTGTGTCGTTCTGATGAACCTGTGTGTGAAGGTGGCGCTCAGAGTGTGTGTTGTTCTGATGAACCTGTGTGTGAAGGTGGCGCTCAGAGTGTGTGTTGTTCTGATGAACCTGTGTGTGAAGGTGGCGCTCAGAGTGTGTGTCGTTCTGATGAACCTGTGTGTGAAGGTGGCGCTCAGAGTGTGTGTTGTTCTGATGAACCTGTGTGTGAAGGTGGCGCTCAGAGTGTGTGTTGTTCTGATGAACCTGTGTGTGAAGGTGGCGCTCAGAGTGTGTGTCGTTCTGATGAACCTGTGTGTGAAGGTGGCGCTCAGAGTGTGTGTCGTTCTGATGAACCTGTGTGTGAAGGCGGCGCTCAGAGTGTGTGTTGTTCTGATGAACCTGTGTGTGAAGGCGGCGCTCAGAGTGTGTGTTGTTCTGATGAACCTGTGTGTGAAGGCGGCGCTCAGAGTGTGTGTCGTTCTGATGAACCTGTGTGTGAAGGTGGCGCTCAGAGTGTGTGTTGTTCTGATGAACCTGTGTGTGAAGTGTGGCGCTCAGAGTGTGTGTTGTTCTGGTGAACCTGTGTGTGAAGGCAGCGCTCAGAGTGTGTGTTGTTCTGGTGAACCTGTGTGTGAAGTGTGGCGCTCAGAGTGTGTGTTGTTCTGATGAACCTGTGTGTGAAGGTGGCGCTCAGAGTGTGTGTTGTTCTGGTGAACCTGTGTGTGAAGGTGGCGCTCAGAGTGTGTGTTGTTCTGGTGAACCTGTGTGTGAAGTGTGGCGCTCAGAGTGTGTGTTGTTCTGATGAACCTGTGTGTGAAGGTGGCGCTCAGAGTGTGTGTTGTTCTGATGAACCTGTGTGTGAAGGTGGCGCTCAGAGTGTGTGTTGTTCTGGTGAACCTGTGTGTGAAGTGTGGCGCTCAGAGTGTGTGTTGTTCTGATGAACCTGTGTGTGAAGTGTGGCGCTCAGAGTGTGTGTTGTTCTGATGAACCTGTGTGTGAAGTGTGGCGCTCAGAGTGTGTGTTGTTCTGGTGAACCTGTGTGTGAACGCGGCGCTCAGAGTGTGTGTTGTTCTGATGAACCTGTGTGTGAAGGCGGCGCTCAGAGTGTGTGTTGTTCTGATGAACCTGTGTGTGAAGGCGGCGCATAGAGTGTGTGTTGTTCTGATGAACCTGTGTGTGAAGGTGGCGCTCAGAGTGTGTGTCGTTCTGATGAACCTGTGTGTGAAGGTGGCGCTCAGAGTGTGTGTTGTTCTGATGAACCTGTGTGTGAAGGTGGCGCTCAGAGTGTGTGTTGTTCTGATGAACCTGTGTGTGAAGGTGGCGCTCAGAGTGTGTGTCGTTCTGATGAACCTGTGTGTGAAGGTGGCGCTCAGAGTGTGTGTTGTTCTGATGAACCTGTGTGTGAAGGTGGCGCTCAGAGTGTGTGTTGTTCTGATGAACCTGTGTGTGAAGGTGGCGCTCAGAGTGTGTGTCGTTCTGATGAACCTGTGTGTGAAGGTGGCGCTCAGAGTGTGTGTTGTTCTGATGAACCTGTGTGTGAAGGCGGCGCTCAGAGTGTGTGTTGTTCTGGTGAACCTGTGTGTGAAGGTGGCGCTCAGAGTGTGTGTCGTTCTGATGAACCTGTGTGTGAAGGCGGCGCTCAGAGTGTGTGTTGTTCTGATGAACCTGTGTGTAAAGTGTGGCGCTCAGAGTGTGTGTTGTTCTGATGAACCTGTGTGTGAAGGTGGCGCTCAGAGTGTGTGTTGTTCTGATGAACCTGTGTGTGAAGTGTGGCGCTCAGAGTGTGTGTTGTTCTGATGAACCTGTGTGTGAAGTGTGGCGCTCAGAGTGTGTGTTGTTCTGGTGAACCTGTGTGTGAACGCGGCGCTCAGAGTGTGTGTTGTTCTGATGAACCTGTGTGTGAAGGCGGCGCTCAGAGTGTGTGTTGTTCTGATGAACCTGTGTGTGAACGCGGCGCTCAGAGTGTGTGTTGTTCTGATGAACCTGTGTGTAAAGTGTGGCGCTCAGAGTGTGTGTTGTTCTGATGAACCTGTGTGTGAAGGTGGCGCTCAGAGTGTGTGTTGTTCTGATGAACCTGTGTGTGAAGGTGGCGCTCAGAGTGTGTGTTGTTCTGATGAACCTGTGTGTGAAGGTGGCGCTCAGAGTGTGTGTCGTTCTGATGAACCTGTGTGTGAAGGTGGCGCTCAGAGTGTGTGTTGTTCTGATGAACCTGTGTGTGAAGGCGGCGCTCAGAGTGTGTGTTGTTCTGGTGAACCTGTGTGTGAAGGTGGCGCTCAGAGTGTGTGTCGTTCTGATGAACCTGTGTGTGAAGGCGGCGCTCAGAGTGTGTGTTGTTCTGATGAACCTGTGTGTAAAGTGTGGCGCTCAGAGTGTGTGTTGTTCTGATGAACCTGTGTGTGAAGGTGGCGCTCAGAGTGTGTGTTGTTCTGATGAACCTGTGTGTGAAGTGTGGCGCTCAGAGTGTGTGTTGTTCTGATGAACCTGTGTGTGAAGTGTGGCGCTCAGAGTGTGTGTTGTTCTGGTGAACCTGTGTGTGAACGCGGCGCTCAGAGTGTGTGTTGTTCTGATGAACCTGTGTGTGAAGGCGGCGCTCAGAGTGTGTGTTGTTCTGATGAACCTGTGTGTGAACGCGGCGCTCAGAGTGTGTGTTGTTCTGATGAACCTGTGTGTAAAGTGTGGCGCTCAGAGTGTGTGTTGTTCTGATGAACCTGTGTGTGAAGGCGGCGCTCAGAGTGTGTGTTGTTCTGATGAACCTGTGTGTGAAGGTGGCGCTCAGAGTGTGTGTTGTTCTGATGAACCTGTGTGTGAAGTGTGGCGCTCAGAGTGTGTGTTGTTCTGATGAACCTGTGTGTGAAGTGTGGCGCTCAGAGTGTGTGTTGTTCTGGTGAACCTGTGTGTGAACGCGGCGCTCAGAGTGTGTGTTGTTCTGATGAACCTGTGTGTGAATGCGGCGCTCAGCGTGACCCAGCATGACGCGCGCACACACACACACACACACACACACACACACACACACACACACACACACACACACACACACACACACACACACACACACACACACACACACACACACACACACACACACACACACACACACACACACACACACACACACACACACACACACACACACACACCGTCAGACCAGCTGCTACCAACAAGTTCCAGGAACATTCTCAGCATCATGTCCACGTGTTTGTACTGAAGCTGGCAATAGTTTGTCAGAGTCTGGCCTGGTTATGGATCCTGGTTATGGATCCTGGTTATCGACGGAACACGGTCGTGGACGACACTAACAAGTTAATCAATCGTAACCAAAAGAAAACGTGGTAACAAAGATCTGGGCTTTAGTTGTTCTGTCATTACAGAGAAGAAACACATCCTTTCAGGTGAAAATAAACACTTAAGTAAAGTATCAAAGATGATGATTTCTTCTCTTTTTTAAATCCACGTCATAAAGCTTCACATGTTCTGGACGAGACTCGACACGAGAGACGAACATGTTTCGATTCTACGAGCGAATCTCTTCAGTCGAGAGCTTGATGTCGAACATCGTCTGAAGAGGATCAACAAGTGTTTGAATCAAAGAGTCGACGGTTCTTCTGAACGTGTTGTTCTTCAGTTTCATGTTTATTCTTGTCCGTGTTGAGCAACTTTATCTCCTTCACTCGTTCATTCTTTCTGCATCTTCTTGTCGTCGTTCAGGTTCTTCAGGTCGAACCTTCTTTTAACGAGGATTTACTTTTACTTTGATTCAGAACGAGACGTTTATCTGAGACGTTTAACGTTTTTAAAAGTAGTTTTTGATATTATGACATAAATGTTGTCGTTTGACGAAAACAATCATTTTTAATAACAACGTTTTCACCATTTAATGGACGAGAAGAATAAACCGTTTGAAATTCTTAAATATGGACCCAAAGATCAGCTTTGATCTCCCTGAACTATGACATCATGTCAGACTGATTTGACAAACTGTCAATCATTCTCTTCATGATTGACATGAGGCTGAGAGCAGAGAGGGCGGGGCTAACAGTTTGACTGACATAATAACATCCAATCAAAGGAGTTAAAACAATTGAAGAGTTGTTGTCTTTTTTTACAATACTTTTCGTTTTACTTTTAAACATTGACCTTTCGTTGGACCATTTTGTTATGAGTCGTTTTTAGAGTTTTAAGCAAAAAATAAATTTGTCCCAGGAAAATATATCTACAATACTTGTACTTGTACATATTTTATCAAAAATAATCTACAATAAATTGAAATAAATCCATTTTTTAAAATAAATATTATATGAAGTGTTTGAGTTTGTGTTTAAACTGTTATGTTGCCATGGAAACAAGACAAAGTTGTTTCATGACTTTCTGAAACCAAGTTTCCATTGAATGTTTGTGTCATTATGTGTTTATTTTCTTTCTTCTTCTACATGAAAACAAGCCCCTCGAACATCATCACACACATCTCACCTTGCGTGGCGAAGTTAACGGCGAGTAACGTGTTCAGGATCTTCCCAAAGTTCTCACCCGTGTACAACCACTCCGGCTCGAACCCCTGCAACACAAACACAACGTGACCATCTCATGACTCACAACACACACTTTTGAAGAACACAAATCAAATAAACATGTTTTACACTCTTGGATAAACTGAGGCGTGATTAGAGCTTCATGCACAAGAACGCTTGAACACACACACACACACACACACTCATGCACGCACACACACACACTCATGCACGCACACACACACTCATGCACGCACACACACACTCATGCACGCACAAACACACTCATGCACGCACACACACACTCATGCACGCACACACACACTCATGCACGCACACACACACTCATGCACGCACACACACACTCATGCACGCACACACACACTCATGCACGCACAAACACACTCATGCACGCACACACACACTCATGCACGCACAAACACACTCATGCACGCACACACACACTCATGCACGCACACACACACTCATGCACGCACACACACACTCATGCACGCACAAACACACTCATGCACGCACACACACACTCATGCACGCACACACACACTCATGCACGCACAAACACACACACACACTCACTCACACACTCTCTCTCACACACACACACGCACGCACACACACTCTCTGACACACACACACACACACACCCTGTAACACACACTCACTCACACACTCTCTCTCACACACACACACTCTCTGACACACACACTCACACACACGCACACGCATACACACCCTCTAACGCACACGCATACACACCCTCTAACACACACACACACTCACACACACTCTCTCACACACACGCACACACACACACACACACACACTAACGCCCACACACTAACGCACACACACACTCACTCACTCACACACTCAAACACACACACACTAACGCACACACACTAACGCACACACACCCCCACACACACACACACACACTAACGCACACACACCCCCCCACACACACACACACACACACACACTAACGCACACACACACACACTAACGCACACACACACACTAACGCACACACACACTAACGCCCACACACTAATGCCCACACACTCACACACACACTCACACACACACACACACACTAACGCCCACACACTAACACACACACTCACACACTCACACACACACATCACTTCCTGGTGTGTGAGGCAGACGAGTGTCTCGTTTCCTCTCACAGATTCTGTTTCACCTTTTAAATAAAACATCTTAAATAAAGTCATTCAGTGTCGTTTCATGAGAGTTTTCAACACAAACACAAAGTTGTGTTAAAAGAGCTGCAGAAAGAAACCATAGAAGCTCCTGAAATAGTTTCTGACAGAAATATTCTGGAGGGAAACTTCAACAAGGAGTTTCTAACGCGGATCATAAGAAGCGACACGAGAGGTTCCTCTTCTGGATCGCAGAAGTGAAAGCAGGACGAGAGGTTCTGTGGTCGACAGACTCATGACATCATGAGGCTGAGGTTCTGAGACCAGCGGCGCTCACTGGCTGCTGCAGCACCAGCTCTAATTATGGGTCGGGTCGGACGGAACCAGCTGCACGAGGAGCCACCGCTGGAGCCACCAACTCAATTACAAGTTTTCACCAAACGTGACTCAAGATTATTTATAGCGTTGGTTCAGGAGACACTCCCAACATCTGCACCACTGATGGAAGTACAGTTTAACAGGTGAAGTACACGCAGAATATACTTGAATAAAACACACACAAGTACTTTGACTTCTACCTTCTCCAACATGTTTCTATGTTTCTGTTGCATGTACAGATAATCACTTCAAACATGTTTGAAACACGTTTATATCTGAACATAACTTCAAGAATATATTCTAAGAATGCAGTACACGTCAGAACCTGGCCCGACCCACAACCTTCCACTGGTTCCGTCAGCACTTAGATATGAAAGAGCTTCACTCGACAAACTGCTTCATAAAAACAAACAAGATCGTACATAAAAAAAACATGTTTTCTTGTCTTTGAATAGATTTTAAATCTGATTCCGGCTCTAAATCCAACAATTAATGAGTATTTGCATCGTTTTAAAACATTAAAAGTGTTAAATCAAAATGTTTAAAATGCATTTATGTATTTTTTACGAGTGATATTCATAATAAATGTTTACTGCAGCACTGGTTTTAGTTATTTGTTATTTTAGTAAACATGTCTTTAAACAGAACAACATGTGTCAAACGTAAGGTTTGGCTGAAATAAATGTTGATATATTAATAATATTGTGACTTTTAAAGAGTTAAAGGGAAGGAATAAAGATTAATAATGGCAACAATTAAAGTGAAGTTGAAGGATTTTGATAAATTTGGACAAAGATGTATCATGAATTATTATGTTATTGTTTATATAAATAGAGCCTCAGAGAATAAACATTAACACATTAATATGAACCAGTGGTTCTGAACCCGGTCCTGGTCACAGGAAGATCAAACTATCATGAGTTCCATCGATTACTACTGTCTGAAGGTTTTTAGATTTAAAGAAGTTTTATTAAAGCCTTTGAAACTTGTTTACTCCGAAAATAAACTTGTTCACTAGTGAAAAATGAGTAAAACACAAACTATTTGTATCTTTACGTCAGAAGGTGAATATAACATGTAACTGGTCTGAGGGGTTAACAAAGATCAGGGACCCCTGGACCAGAGGATTTTGGCCCCTAGACTGGTGGACTTTGACAATCCTGTCATACAAACAAAGATCTTACGTTGATTCTTTTTATCAAAGATGTTTATAAACATTTTTAAAGATTTTATTTACAGATATTTCTTGTTTATCGATTTCAAAGAACAACTCATCGAGTGTCATTTACTTCACTGGTGTTTAAGTTTTGAAAGTGACATGACAGTGACATGAGAGTGATTGACATGAGAGTGATTGACATGAGAGTGATTGACATGAGAGTGATTGACAGGTCTTGTTGACTACACACAAGTACACAAACACAACAGACAACATCTTAAACGTGTGTTAATAAGCAGATAAAAGCAGAGATGTTCGGTTGACTCACCTCCACTTTCAGGGTCGCACATCCTCTCAAGAACTCCTTGATGTTGGACACACACTCGGCTTCTGACCTCGGCTCCTGGCAGAACTGAAACAGTGAATAAAAGTATTGATCCAGAAGAACATGGACTCGTTCAGAGAAGCTTTGACGCGAACTCGACGCTCCTGACACAGAAACATCCTCGTGGAAGTGTTCGCAACATTGTTGTGTTTGTGAGTCTCTCGTGAGTCTGTTGTGAGTCTGTTGTGAGTCTCTTCTTTCACGACCACACAACCATAACACCCCCGTCAAGCTAGCACAGGCGAACACAACATCCGCTGACTTTGAAAAGTTTCAAAATAAAAATAAAAACAGTTTCCATAAACAAACTATAATGAAAAACAGTCAGTGTATGTTTACACTCATGCTTTACTTTAAACAATAGTTTTTATTAACATGAACTAGAAATGGAGAAGAAAAAAAGGCTGAATAAAGCAGAAGCTTCCATTTCCGGTGACACTGCGGCGCCTCCTTGCTATAGAATGCGCTTCTTGCGGAAGTGACGACATCACAACATATTAGTTATCATCTTAACAATCTAAAATGTGACGTTTTCAGCGAAATGTTGACGATAAACCTCGACTTGTGTCGCGGGTTATCATGTTATGATCAAGCGGAAGTGTTTAGTGACGCCCGGAAGTGCGAGTCCGTCCACAACAGTCGCGTCAAGAACGCGGAACAAGACAAGACTCGTGGACAAAAGTCACCAAAGTTTTCTTCACAAAACACGTGACGTTTCCAAGCACGACGTGTGAGTGACAGGTGCAGGGATGATGGACAGGTCAGGCCCCCGTCCATCAGACTCACTAACTAGTAACCAGTCGCTAACTAACCCTCCCGCGAGCCCGCGACGCACCTTGGCGGTGAATCCAGGTATGAGTCTCTCGGTGAGTTTGACCAGAACCAGCCCATCCTTCAGCGAGGTCTTCAAGAAGTCCTCCGGGTCCGAGATGTTCTTCTTGGGCGAGTCGAGAACTCCGAGCGAGATCAGCCAGGTCACGGTCTGCTCCTCAGGGTTCATGGCTCAGGAGGTCTTCTGGGTCTGGGTTCGAGGTTTACATCCGCAGCTCGAGTGTGTCTCAACTCGCTGTGACGAACACTGACGAACACTGACGATCTCTGCCGATCACCGACGAACCCTGACGATCTCTGACGATCACTCCTACTGGCGAACAGGAACCCCTCGAGCACAGCTGCACATGTCTGCTCCTGCAGGGCCACAACAACACAGCACCTGTTGGTTGTTCTCGCGACGATCTCAACAAACTCACTCGTTCAGAAGAGAAACCTTTGTTCTCAACGTGATGGAAACAAAACATTAAAAAAATAATAATAATAATAATAATGCAGGGGTTTTTGAATATCCTCAGGGGCCACATGTATGTTGTAAGAGCCGTCAATATAAAATACAGAAGGAATTAAACATAAATAAAAACGTAAACTAAAGTGTGTAAGTGTGTGTGTGTTGTTGTGATGTGTGACTCTATTGTATCATCAGTGTGTGTGTGTTGTTGTGATGTGTGACTCTATTGTATCATCAGTGTGTGTTGTTGTGATGTGTGACTCTATTGTATCATCAGTGTGTGTGTGTTGTTGTGATGTATGACTCTATTGTATCATCAGTGTGTGTTTGTTGTTGTGATGTGTGACTCTATTGTATCATCAGTGTGTGTGTTGTTGTGATGTGTGACTCTATTGTATCATCAGTGTGTGTTGTTGTGATGTGTGACTCTATTGTATCATCAGTGTGTGTTTGTTGTTGTGATCTGTGACTCTATTGTATCATCAGTGTTTGTGTGTTGTTGTGATGTGTGACTCTATTGTATCATCAGTGTGTGTTGTTGTGATGTGTGACTCTATTGTATCATCAGTGTGTGTTTGTTGTTGTGATGTGTGACTCTATTGTATCATCAATGTGTGTGTGTTGTTGTGATGTGTGACTCTATTGTATCATCAGTGTGTGTCTTTTGTTGTGATGTGTGACTCTATTGCATCATCAGTGTGTGTGTTGTTGTGATGTGTGACTCTATTGTATCATCAGTGTGTGTTTGTTGATGTGATGTGTGACTCTATTGTATCATCAGTGTGTGTTTGTTGTTGTGATCTGTGACTCTATTGTATCATCAGTTTGTGTGTGTTGTTGTGATGTGTGACTCTATTGTATCATCAGTGTGTGTTTGTTGTTGTGATGTGTGACTCTATTGTATCATCAGTGTGTGTGTGTTGTTGTGATGTGTGACTCTATTGTATCATCAGTGTGTTTGTGTTGTTGTGATGTGTGACTCTATTGTATCATCAGTGTGTTTGTGTTGTTGTGATGTGTGACTCTATTGTATCATCAGTGTGTGTGTGTTGTTGTGATGTGTGACTCTATTGTATCATCAGTGTGTGTGTGTTGATGTTATGTGTGACTCTATTGTATCATCAGTGTGTTTGTGTTGTTGTGATGTGTGACTCTATTGTATCATCAGTGTGTGTGTGTTGTTGTGATGTGTGACTATTGTATCATCAGTGTGTGTGTGTTGTTGTGATGTGTGACTCTATTGTATCATCAGTGTGTGTGTGTTGTTGTGATGTGTGACTCTATTGTATCATCAGTGTGTGTGTTGTTGTGATGTGTGACTCTATTGTATCATCAGTGTGTGTGTATTGTTGTGATGTGTGACTCTATTGTATCATCAGTGTGTGTTTGTTGTTGTGATGTGTGACTCTATTGTATCATCAGTGTGTGTGTGTTGTTGTGATGTGTGACTCTATTGTATCATCAGTGTGTGTGTGTTGTTGTGATGTGTGACTCTATTGTATCATCAGTGTGTGTTGTTGTGATGTGTGACTCTATTGTATCATCAGTGTGTGTTTGTTGTTGTGATGTGTGACTCTATTGTATCATCAGTGTGTGTGTGTTGTTGTGATGTGTGACTCTATTGTATCATCACTGTGTGTTGTTGTGATGTGTGACTCTATTGTATCATCAGTGTGTGTGTGTTGTGATGTGTGACTCTATTGTATCATCACTGTGTGTGTGTGTTTGTTGTTGTGATGTGTGACTCTATTGTATCATCAGTGTGTGTGTTGTTGTGATGTGTGACTCTATTGTATCATCAGTGTGTGTTTGTTGTTGTTATGTGTGACTCTATTGTATCATCAGTGTGTTTGTGTTGTTGTGATGTGTGACTCTATTGTATCATCAGTGTGTGTGTGTTGTTGTGATGTGTGACTCTATTGTATCATCAGTGTGTGTGTGTTGTTGTTATGTGTGACTCTATTGTATCATCAGTGTGTTTGTGTTGTTGTGATGTGTGACTCTATTGTATCATCAGTGTGTGTGTGTTGTTGTGATGTGTGACTCCATTGTATCATCAGTGTGTGTGTGTTGTTGTTATGTGTGACTCTATTGTATCAACAGTGTGTGTGTTGTTGTGATGTGTGACTCTATTGTATCATCACTGTGTGTGTGTGTTTGTTGTTGTGATGTGTGACTCTATTGTATCATCAGTGTGTGTGTGTGTTGTGATGTGTGACTCTATTGTATCATCAGTGTGTGTGTGTGTTGTGATGTGTGACTCTATTGTATCATCAGTGTGTGTGTGTGTTGTGATGTGTGACTCTATTGTATCATCAGTGTGTGTGTTGTTGTGATGTGTGACTCTATTGTATCATCAGTGTGTGTGTGTTGTGATGTGTGACTCTATTGTATCATCAGTGTGTGTGTGTTGTGATGTGTGACTCTATTGTATCATCAGTGTGTGTGTTGTTGTTATGTGTGACTCTATTGTATCATCAGTGTGTTTGTTGTTATGTGTGACTCTATTGTATCATCAGTGTGTGTGTGTGTTGTTATGTGTGACTCTATTGTATCATCAGTGTGTGTTTGTTGTTATGTGTGACTCTATTGTATCATCAGTGTGTGTGTGTGTGTTGTTATGTGTGACTCTATTGTATCATCAGTGTGTGTGTGTGTTGTTATGTGTGACTCTATTGTATCATCAGTGTGTGTGTGTGTGTTGTTATGTGTGACTCTATTGTATCATCAGTGTGTGTGTTGTTGTGATGTGTGACTCTATTGTATCATCAGTGTGTGTGTGTGTTGTTATGTGTGCCTCTATTGTTTATCGTTTTTATTTTACCTCATTCAACAAATTTGATAAACATCAACATATTTAAAAGAATCAAAACTTTTTGGATCAATAAACTCAATTGAATCCAGTTATCAATCACACGTTGCATTTCATTTCATCTTTTCTAAACGTTCACTAGGAACAGAATTTTGTTTTTTCAAAGCCTTCAAAAGTGTCGTCATATATTAACATCAACAAAACATCTAATGTATAAAATAAACTCTGTTAGTGTTTTTAACAGCAGGAAATATATATTATCGTGTTTAAATCAACTTGATTCTAGATTGACTTGTTTCTTTGAACAATTGAAATGAAATAAGAATAAAAACATTTTCAAGACTTTAACACTGAACCACAGAGATGTATTTCACAAATAATCCGTCGTTCCGTCAAACTATTATGAAAGTTGCCTTTTTCTATTATCGGACCAGAGGTTTGGACCATTTGGACCATCGTGGTTCCGCCTCCAGCCTCTTCAAGAACTGGGGACTAATCTTAGACCGTCTTCATGGACAGACTGTCCCCTCACCTCTGACCCCGTGTAGCTGGGAACTCTCAGCCACTGACCATTAAGAAAAACACAAACGTTTCAAAAGTAAGAACTTTATTAAAATCATTTTCTCAAACGCAAAACCCATTTCCTCAGCTCGTGTCCCCGTGGTTTTAACTTGACCCTCCACCTCAGGACTCAGCAGCAGCTCCACAAACCACCTTCAAAAATAAATACAATTAATTAAAAGCCACAGAAAAGACGGCAGACGCCAAGTTACCTGCAAAGAGAGTTCGTTCCTCCGAGCTTCAACATGAGGATGCGGTTCATGAACGAGGCCAAAGTTTCCTCATGAAAGCTCATCCTGCAGAGAGAACACCAGTTAAAACCGTGCCCTGGTCTCGGTTCGTGTAAAGGTTCTGACGGTCCTAAGTTCTTGTTCCAAACGTATCCCAGTGTTTCCAGTCGAGTTGGGCCAGTTGTTGCGTTCGGTTCCTCTTTTGGACGCTTTTGCTTGAGGCGAATCGTCTCAAAGATTTAAAGTTAAATCGTTTCAAACAACGCTTTTAAATTTAGTTCAGCGACCAATGGTTGTTTGGTAGTAAAACATTGCAATGGTTAGACATTGAAAAATTGGGCAGGATCTGAACGTCTTGGTTGATGTTGAACTTTCGTTGGTGATCCAGGTTTGAATTTTCTCGGAGGCAAAAGTTGTCAACGGTTAAGTTTGTTTGCATGACAGGACAATAAGAAACGACAGAGGAGAGAAAGAGTTTTGCTTTGCTTACCAGCTGTTGACTATTGGTGGAGGAGAAAACATTCTTGCTTTTGCTTGTTGTTGACTTTGTCGCTTCGTGCCATGATTTTGGCGTCTAGGCTGAAGGGTCCGTTTCCAAGGCAACTACATTTGAAAGATTGTTTGACAGTGAAGTTTGTCGGAGCCGTTAAAGCACAGGACAGAAGGAGTCCTCCATTAGAAAAGTCTGGCTGGAGTCTCCAGCTCTGACAGAGAAGTTGTTAGGACTTGAATACTGACGAGAACGTTATGGTTCAACTAGAAGCTTTATTGGAAAGGGAGAGCCAAACTCAAAGGGAAATGCAGACGTCGACAGCACTAAAAAGGTACAAAAACTTGGTAACAGTACTGTCACAAGAGCAACAGATCATCGACTTAAAAAGAACAAAAACACATAAAAGTGGGGATACTCTGTGACAACTGTAGGCTACCCTAGAGAATCTGACAATGTTGGCTTTTCTTAATGGTATTAAAAAAACACGCAGTAATGATGGATCTGCTTCATGTGTCTCTCGTGTCCATTCTAGTATCTGCTGCGGACCATTCCTCTATCGGATCGATTGCCTCCTCGGCCCCCGCGTGGCCCTCCACGACTTGAGCTGCCGTACGAGTCTCGCGGAGGGTAGCCTCTATCGGTGGAGGGGCCGGGGCCCCTGTCCTGTCTGCCCATTCGCTCCCCACGGTTGGGTGGATATTGGTCACTCCGACTGCTGGGATAACTGTCTCGACTGCCATATCCATCTCGGGAATTTCCGCCATAATCGTCATAGCGACTGCTTCCGCCGCTGCCACCATAGGATGGTGGGGGGCCCCGTGAAGCTGGGGCGCTGCGTGAGTTACCTGCAGGGTCAATGGGTCATGTAATTGGCAAGGATCAACTTAAACATCTTTTTGTTGGTCAACTTCTCATTCATATTGGCACCAGAACGCATCAGCACCAATTTGTCAGACGGACTTTAAACGTTCCATCTTTTTTTTTTTCTTTTTATATACATTGAATACATTTCCATTTTTTTTTCCAACCACAGGCAACAACTGGACATTGAGATTTTACTTTGCCTTTGATCTGAGTGGCCATGTTTTCCTTCGAGTCCATGGTCTTACAGCGGTCTTGGTGGGTTTAATCGAAAGGTTCTTCTTTCAGAGGTCGCTTTGATACGTAGCCGAGCCGTCAGCAGCTGTATCCACGTACGTTTGTTTTCCTCCTAGTCGTCATCTCCGGTTCAATTACTCTGCGTCATATTAATTCTGTCCTGCGTCAGTGAAGACGGAAGTAGAAATCTGGAATACTACTCTAGGACCTTATCGATACCAAATTTCTATCATTTCAAACTGAAGGTAGAAATTGCGACTTTGTGTTTGTGGAGGATACCAAGGCCACAGCGACGTTTCACCTGGAGTGCGGACATTTTGTAGATTGAGGATAAGAAGCCGAAACCGATGGTTCATCCTGATTGCGATCATTTTTCAGCATCGTATTTAATACGGACGATGGATCGACTGTTGGGGGTCGTTTTGTCTTTCCATTTGAACGCATTGGAACCGGATCGTTCGTTCACTTATCCATCAGTAAAATCTTACCGTAACCATCATAGTCCCGGTAGGATCCACCGCTGGGACGGTCCATGTAGCTCCGCGACTCCCGGCCTCCGCCGCCGTAACTGTCGCGATCACTAGATGAACGAGTCATTTTTAAATCACCGCTTCCATATCCTCACGTCATCCGCGAGGGTCGAAGGACTCACTTGTATCCCCTGGACATGGATCCGTAATCGTCTCTGGAGTTAGAGTAGTCTCTGTAGGAGTAATCTCTGGACGGAGGTCCATAGTCTCTTGAATCTCTGGAGTTGTAATCTCTGCTTGAGTAGCTGACAAAAGACGACATGATTCAATTAAACGTGAAGCACTAGATCAAATGTTTCATTTTAACAACGATGATAACATTTAAATTAATGTCTGACTTGACATTCATTTGCAGTTTCTAAAAAACTTGTCAATACATTGGAAAATATACATTTTATAATCCATTTAAAACCTGGATATTCTTGTTTAAACGACATACCTGTCTTTGGAGTGGTAATGGTCATCTCTGGGTGAGGGGTAGTCGTCTCTCCTGGACATCATGGAGTCCCTGCGGGGCGGTGGTCCATATGGATCCCTGTCCCGTGGCATCGGTGCTGGACGACCCGACGACAAACATCAAAAACCCTTTAGACACGAGACAGACGAGTGAATCTAGAAGACAGACATGCAAATACCTCGGTTCATTGGACCAGATGGTGCCGCCCTTTTTGCCGGGGGACCTCCGTTACGCACAGGGGGGCCCCTCTTCATGGGCGGTGGCCCCCTTGAAGAGTAGTGATCTCCATTACCCGAATCATAGTAATCTTTGGACAGAGGGGACGATCAGGATGTGGTTCAAGAAACTGTACATTTTTAGGTTGAAGTATTGACCTCTGGAGGGGGGTCCCCTCATTCCGCCGCGGGACCCTCGAGGACCTCTGGGGGGGCCTCGACTGCGAGAGTACAGCGGTGGTCGCCGGTTCCCGCTCTCAAACTGAGGTTTAGTCGCCTGCTCCACTTTGATGGGTTGACCGTCCAGAGACTGTGAGCACAACAGACATTTAAAATAAACTCTAAATATTATATATATTAAACAAGAACCGTTACCTTTCCGTTCATCTCATGAGCCGCGTCCTTGGCATCAGCTGGGTTTTCAAAGGTCACGAAGGCAAACCCACGGGATTTGTTGGTATCCCGGTCCTTCATCAAAATAACTGGAATAAAAAATATTGTATCATTAGATGATGATTTAAGTAACTCATTTTTATGTATATAGCTCTTTTCCAGACCAGGGTCACAAAGCGCTTAAACAATCAAAACAATATTAAAAATAAATACTTTAAAGATCAAGATAAAACTGAGAACACAACAGGAGTTCCAGAAAATCAAGGAAAAGCCTGAACAAATAAATACGTCTTAATACGTTTCTTTCAAGTGCAAAGAGAGAGAAGATGGTTCCAAAGCTTAGGAGCAACAGTCTGGAAGGATTTCTCTCCTCTGGTCCAAAAGTTCAGGAACCATCAGTAGATTCTGATCCACAGACCTCAGAGCCCGAGCTGGGGTGTAAGGCTGGATCAGATCACTGATGGAAGGTCTGACCATGAATAGATCGGAAAGTAAGAACCAGAATTTTAAAATGATCCTGAAAGAAACTGGCAGCCAGTGAAGAGTTTGAAGGAGAAATGTGAGTTCTTCTACTAGAGCGGCTCAGAATTCTCGCTGTACAGTTTTCAACCAACTGCAGGCGAGACACATCCTTCTTTTTGTTTTAACTTGAACAAAGAAGTTCATCAATGAAGGGTGTGTTACAGGGTGTCACGTCCATTACGATCTGTGGGAACATTCCAGAGTAATAATGATCTTCTCGAGAAACATGTTCCTAACCTTCGACGATCCTGCCATACTTGCTGAAGTACTGCTCCAGGGCCTTCTCCGTGGTCTCGGTGTTCAGGCCGCCGATGAACAGCTTCCCGGGTCGATCCGCCTCCGCCATCGCGAGGAGAACCACGGACTGCAGCGACAGAAGGACGTTAGAGAAGAAACCGTTTGGTTCCGTGAGGTTCTGGGACAGACCTGCAGGGGTCAGGAACACAGGCGCTCTGAGGTCGCAAAATGGCGATAAAACCGCGCCAAGCGAGGTTCCGAGCTCGGCGTGTGTTGACGAGCTGGTGTCCTGGACTGGACCGAGCCAAAGATTCTTGTCTACGGATCTAGTATTTGAATTCTGGGCTGTAAATGGAGGTTCGGAGCGAAGAGAGAAACAGTGAAACAACACCGAGGCGTCGACGCTCGTGTGGCCAGTGAACACCCCCTGACTTCTTCTTCTGACGAGCTTCTTCTGCTGAACCACAGTCATGTTTGCGCGACTAGCGCCACCTGTTGTTGAGACATGATACTGCACTTTGTTCCAGTTTCTAATCGTTTGTCTTTTTTGTTTGTGGTTTTTGTTTTTGTTTCGTGTCTTACTCATCATCAAAGTAGTACTTAGTAGATTGTTTGTTATTTTAATTATTTTATGTTGTTTGTTTCTTTCAGTGTTTTGTTTCTGTCTATGTTACATGTTACAGATGGATGGACGACATCAGTTTATTGTCATAAAGATAAAAACGTTTGTTAAACCTTTTTGTAATTTCTTATAAAATGAAAATGACATTGTTATTATATATAAAGTATATTCTTGTATTTTATTTTTACCGAATTTTGTTAAGGGGCTGAGATAAAATAAATAATTGCATGACATATTTAAAACAAGGCCTCAAGGCATTATTCATACCAATAGTTAGTATAATAATAATAATAATAATAATAATAATTAATAAGAATAATGATAAGAATAAATACAACAATAGTTATAATGATAATAAAACAATAATACTAAGAATCAACATTATTTAAACAAATATTATTGTTGTATGAAAATACTTTTAATATCCCCACCTTGGTTAAATTTACCTTCAGGTCTTTGTTCTAACCCTGTAAAAGTAAAAAAACATAAAAGTATATGAAGCCAGTTTAAAGTATTGAGAAAAACAAAATGTATCCAAAAGTGACATCCGGTTAAATATTTTCGATGTAAAGTTAAAAATGAACATTGTACGTTTATTTGGTTTCAAGTTTCATAAAAGGAATATCAAGATATTACGCGTGAATCCAAGCATTTAAAATGTACAATCGCTGTTTTAAATGAAATGTTTTAGGTTAGTTTGAAGGGTTTTTGTTTGAAACGTGAAATATTGTACATCCGGTTCCTGCGTGTTCATTTCCGCGTCTCTCCACATAGTTAAACGTCACCGATGCTGGTTTAGCCAGACAGGTTCCTTCAGGCTCCTCGAGCAGCAACTCCACTGAAACACGCCAACTTTCACCACAATTCCACGTTTATAAGTGTTTCCAGTGAATGTCGGCGACGATGACGCGGCGGATACACTTCGGATGCGCGCTTTTCTACCTGCTAGTGTCGCGTCTGTGTTCGGCGTTTTATCTTCCGGGTTTGGCTCCCGTGAGTTTCTGTGAAAAAGACAAAGGCAATGAAGAATGTCAGGTAATATCATGTTATATATATTTTTACAACGATCCTAGCAGGAGGTTTGTTTTCTCATGCTAGGTTTAGAAATGTTTTATACGATCGTTATGTCCTTTAGCAAAGCTAACCTGTACTTGGGCCCTGTTTTTTTTTTATAAGTAAATATAACAACATGAACATTTTGTCGAAAGTTATGAAGATAAACAAAGCTGAGAATGATAATTATTGTATTACTTAAGTGATGGATTTGAACAAAATATCTTAACGGCTAAGTTTGACAAACGCGATGAGTTTCGATCGAACTACTTATTGATCAATATTTGATAATAAATGACAATATTGGTTTGTTTCTGTCACGTTAGTCATTTCTTGCTCAACAGTTGAAAGGCGTGTTCTTCTGTCCAGGTATCATCTGTCAGCAGACATGCCCACAACCTGTTCTCAATAAAAACAATTCATTTGGTTCTATTTGTTTCCAGACGTTGATTCAACTGTTTGTTAACCGCCTGGACTCTGTGGAGTCGGTCCTGCCTTACGAATATGACGGGTGAGTATTTGCACACCTGTGTACTGACTGTGTAATACACATGTGTTTAATTCTATATACATTTTATGTCCAGTTTTGACTTTTGCCAAGACGAGAAAGAGAGGCGTCCGTCAGAGAACCTTGGGCAGGTGCTTTTTGGTGAAAGAATTGAGTCGTCACCTTACAAGGTAATTACCTTTTTTCTTTTTAGATCTTTATTCTGCCATGACTCATAACTTTCTCTGTCTCACAGTTCAACTTCAAAGAAGAGGTGAAATGTAAGCAGGTCTGTCAAAGGAAGTACGCCAAGGGAAGCCAGCAGGATCTCGTCAAACTCGATTTCCTGAAAATGGGAATGCAGCTGAATTACCAGCACCACTGGTTAGTAATAATAGTAATAATACTTGAGCTAGTGTTTGTCAAAATGTTGTTGCATTAACGTGAAAACTTCTCCGTCAGGATTGTCGACAACATGCCTGTGACGTGGTGTTACGACGTCGAGGACAATCAGAAATACTGCAACCCAGGCTTCCCCATCGGGTGTCTCGTCGGCGATGATGGACGACCCAAAGACGCGTGTGTCATCAACGTGAGTCTTTCGTCAGATCGACTTGATTCAAATGTTGTCGTTTCACATGAAAGATGAGTCGAGGTCTGGGAACGACTTGAACACATCAGCGCATCAGTTGTAAAGTAGCATCACCTCATAAAAGCTGAAGGACATGCGTCGGGAAGAGCATGTTGTTGTTGAACCAGGTTTCTTGTTCCTGAAGGATCTGATCTTTGCCCCGAAGAGTCGTGAAAGTGTTGCTAGCTTAAGCTATTTAGCTTCCCTAGAAAGACAAAGCCCTCTTGCTTCTCTTTTTTCCTGCGTGTACAACTCTTGGTTAGAGTTCTTTAAACAGCCAATTTATTGAATGAATTAAAAACAAAATGTACTTCTATCATGCCTTGTATTAAATAACTTGTAGTAAGGCCAAATACCTTTTTTTTTCCTTGCTTCTAAATATTGTTATTTAGAATCACATTAATATCGATCTTTATTCGTCAAATGATTCTACTTCAACATACTGAGACATGCAAATATGTGCGTTGTATTGTGTGTATATAATTCAACTTACACTGTGATTGAAGCTACTGTATATTTATATTTGGGCTGTACAAATCTATGGATTCACTTCAATATCCAGATAATTTGTGTGCATTCGTGCGTGTGTGTACTCACAAGTACTCCACGATACTACACATATATACTTTTTACTACACTATCACAACACCAGAGTCAAGTACTGGACAATACTACACATATATACTTGTTACTACACTATCACAACACCAGAGTCAAGTACTGGACAATACTACACATATATACTTGTTGCTACACTATCACAACACCAGAGTCAAGTACTGGACAATACTACACATATATACTTGTTACTACACTATCACAACATCAGAGTCAAGTACTGGACAATACTACACATATATACTTGTTACTACACTATCACAACACCAGAGTCAAGTACTGGACAATACTACACATGTATACTTGTTACTACACTATCACAACATCAGAGTCAAGTACTGGACAATACTACACATATATACTTGTTGCTACACTATCACAACACCAGAGTCAAGTACTGGACAATACTACACATATATACTTGTTACTACACTATCACAACATCAGAGTCAAGTACTGGTCAATACTACACATATATACTTGTTACTACACTATCACAACACCAGAGTCAAGTACTGGACAATACTACACATGTATACTTGTTACTACACTATCACAACACCAGAGTCAAGTACTGGACAATACTACACATGTATACTTGTTACTACACTATCATAACACCAGAGTCAAGTACTGGACAATACTACACATATATCCTTGTTACTACACTATCACAACACCAGAGTCAAGTACTGGACAATACTACACATATATACTTGTTACTACACTATCACAACACCAGAGTCAAGTACTGGACAATACTACACATATATACTTGTTACTACACTATCACAACACCAGAGTCAAGTACTGGACAATACTACACATATATACTTGTTACTACACTATCACAACACCAGAGTCAAGTACTGGACAATACTACACATGTATACTTGTTACTACACTATCACAACACCAGAGTCAAGTACTGGACAATACTACACATGTATACTTGTTACTACACTATCACAACACCAGAGTCAAGTACTGGACAATACTACACATATATACTTGTTACTACACTATCACAACACCAGAGTCAAGTACTGGACAATACTACACATGTATACTTGTTACTACACTATCACTATACAACTGTATATGGTATTATTCACCCTGTATGTCGATGCTTATCACCAGACTTTTTCCAATACACACTAAAATATATTCATGTACATTTTTTTCAGTCTGATTTCAACAAGAAGAGCACGTTTTACGTTTTCAACCACGTAGACCTGAAGATCACGTATCACAAAGGTGAAAAAGATGGATGGCATGGAGCCCGTCTGGTCGCTGCCACCATGGAGCCCAAGAGGTATGGGATCCGATCATCTGTGTTTGGATGTGTTTAATCACCGCTTGATCCCCAGCATCGATCACACGGACGTGAAGAAGCTGGACTGCGAGAAGGTCACACCGATGGAGGTCCCTGTCAAGTTTGAGAACGACATCAACATCATTTACACCTACTCCGTCACTTTTGTTGTGAGTCACAAACCCTTGTGTATTATGGTTCGACATGTTTTCACTAAACCTCTTGTTCCTACTAGGAAAACGATGATATCAAATGGGCTTCCAGGTGGGATTACATCCTGGTCTCCATGCCTCACACCAACATTCAATGGTTCAGGTAAGTGTTATTTAGTCATTAAAAAAACTTTTTTAAATGCAGTTTTCAGCCTCTCAAATATCCGGAAGCACACGTCAGTTACTTTCCACTTGTTTCCCTCGAAATGCAATATAACTAGAAATGCAAGTTTTGTACTCGATGAAACTGAATTCTTTCCCATTGTTTGGTGACGCCTGCAGACTCTCCCGCGACCTGTTCCTCCACCTCTCGTCTAGCTGTCCTTCAATTGTTGCAGCTCGGCATGAAATCGCACACTAAAGCAGCCCCGGGTTATCTAGTGCAGATGATCAGCTCTGACGTGATCTTCAGCCTCATCGTGTCAGATTTAACAAACTCTAGTATGTCAAGTTGCTGGTGAAGAGAACACAATTATTTACAATGAATCCTTTCATTTCACATCAGGGACTTTTGAACCTTCTCAAGTAGGAAGTCAGTGTTGACTTTTGTTGACTTGCAATCCAATCCTGTGATGGGAAAAACCAAGACTCCTCTGAAACCGAATCCTTT
The DNA here is from genome assembly GCF_982586985.1 of Callionymus lyra. Classification (NCBI taxonomy): domain Eukaryota; kingdom Metazoa; phylum Chordata; class Actinopteri; order Syngnathiformes; family Callionymidae; genus Callionymus; species Callionymus lyra. The sequence goes on along the minus strand of NC_141826.1, from coordinate 27,635,426 downwards.
GGTGGATTTGTAGCCATTTAACCTGCTTTTTAATGCTCACCAAATGTAATGCGTTTTTAGGCTCTTTGGTAAAAACTTAATCTCAAGAATATAGATGGAAGAAAACTGGATTCATTGGTAAATTCCTTTGGGATATTAATGTTCCAGTCGTCACACAGCAGCCGACATGAAGTGTATTCTGGCCGTTGACTAGATTATGAAACTGAGTTTCATTTAAATATGTTTGCGAAGCTAGATCTCGGTGAGTTCATGATCCTTTTTTACATGAGGATATAGAAACGCTACAGAGCTTTGTTCTGGGAAACAACATCTTAACGTTTGTGTAAATATTCAACCAAAAGGCTGGAATAGATGCTCGGAGGATTCTGAGAAGTGCTTGAAGACCTGTTCTTCAGAGCAGTGATTACAACCTCCGTTCCTCATCACTCAAGTGTGCTGGTAAAAATAGTCAACAGTATTTCACCTGATTGCTACTTCAAGAACCGGTTTTAGATTTTTGCTGATTCCAATCCTGGTCGGAATCTACTCTGTGAATGGTTTCTGTTTTTGACAAGAACAGTTGATCGTTGAAGATGTTCATGCTTAACATGAAAAATTATATTTACAACGAGGCTTTTTGCTGATATTTCTGATGAAAGTTCACTAACTGCAGATTTTCAATAACGTGAATAATAAGTAACTGGCAGAAAACACGTGTACAGTTTGCATAAATGTCTTTTATATGTAATGTGAAAATATGTGTCGTGAGTCATAGGGTTGAGAAAAACTGGTTGTAAGATTATACTTAAGCCTCTGTGTGGAGGTCATAATATTTACTTGTGCAAATGTTTGTTTTTAATACTCACTTGTCTCGTTTTCTTTTAGCATCATGAACTCTCTAGTCATCGTGCTCTTCCTGTCTGGAATGGTGGCCATGATCATGCTGCGAACGCTGCACAAGGACATCGCCAGATACAACCAGGTGGACCAGGTACTTGATAGACACCCGTGATTTTAGATGCCAGGAGGTGGGAGGGGGGAATGCATGTCAATCAAGTGAAAATGAAGTGTTTAAATCCTTTATCTGACATGACAAGGATGACTCCTGTCAATCAAACCTGCACAGCCAAGGACGATGAACATTTTGTTACATTTCACAGGGAGATTTGATTAAACTTCTTCCTACAGCCAAAGACAAAACCCAGACATACGTAAGCTTGACTAAATGAATTGTTTACTCGTGTTCCTCGTGGTATGTCAATCAAACTTTGGGTGTGTGATCACAGCAACTGGGCTAAAATATGATTTGGAATATTCATTAAAACATAACTTTATTAAAACAGTTTTCATGATACTTTATATTCCACATCAGATTTTAAAATGACGTCAAATGATCCTGGTTTCTCTTTGTGGAGTTTATTAAACCATGAGGCGGTGTTTGGAAGTACATCAGTGCCATCGGAATAAATACATTTAACGTTTCAAATGTGAAGCTTGGATTATTTTTTCATTAAAAAACAAAAGTTGTAACATTTGAATTGTTAAATGCATGTATTGTGATGTCACTGATGGACTTCTATAGTGGTGGTCAGTTCACTCTGTCTTGATTGAATCCTGTTGTCGTTTGCAACTGAGATGCTTCATATCTTTATGTTCGCTCCTCAGGAAGACGCTCAGGAAGAGTCTGGATGGAAGCAGGTGCACGGAGACGTGTTCCGTCCTCCCAGGAAAGGGATGCTGCTGTCGGTGTTCCTGGGTCAAGGCACGCAGATCTTCATCATGACGTTCATCACGCTGTGTAAGACGCACTTCTCTGCTTTGATGATTTGCATTTATTCAAAAGGTGTTGACGAGCAGGATGTGTTTGGTTGTTCTAGTCCTGGCGTGCCTGGGCTTCCTGTCGCCCGCCAACAGAGGCGCTCTCATGACCTGCTCCGTGGTCCTGTGGGTTTTACTGGGAACACCCGCCGGCTACGTGTCGTCACGACTTTACAAGAGTAATTTCTTCACAACTCTTTCATTTAGTGAAACTTAGTCATCGAGTTAAACTGTCCCTCTTTTCTGTAGCGTTCGGAGGTGAAAAGTGGAAGACGAACGTGCTGCTGACTGCGTTGTTGTGTCCCGGGTGAGCCCGAGTTCCATTTTACAGTATCGTGTAACTCAGGGGTCTACAAACTGGTCCTCAAAGGGGTGGTGCAGGGTTTTGTTCCAACCAATCCAGAGGACTTCTTTTAACCCAATCAGGAGTCTTCAGATGTAATCAGTTGACTGTCAGTCTGGTGTTGCTTGTTTCAGCTGAAACCTCATTGGTTAAACTGTTCATGCTCGATCGGTTGGAACAAAAACCTGCACCGACTCGTTGAGGACCGGCCTGGAGACTTGTTAACTTGATTCAGCTGCTCTGGAGAAACTTGATGAAATAAAACAACATTGACTTTGAAACTCATCGTATCGACTCAGGTGTTCTGGCAGATTTCATTTTTGCAAACGGTTCTACATATTTAGAAATATTGTCAGGCTGTCACGTTACCACAATTTCAGTAGTCGATACCAGTAGATGTTTTCAATACTACAATACTTATTGATACCATGTTTAAAATAAGCCTTTTGAAGTACACACTTTTATTAAGTAAAAGAAATCATTCATTTTAAATTCAAAGAAATTAAGTTTTATTTCAAATAACATGAGCTCAGCAACAGAAAGTTAGATAACAAAACTGTATCGTCACTATTATGAAGGGACGTCTGTAGTGAAGCGTCTCCATCTCAAATAACAGCATGTTTGTTGTTATTTTAAGTTAAGTAAGTTACATCCAACTAAATCAACTTCCCTGGAACTCTTTAAAAATTCAGCATGTCTTTCAGTGTTTGTTGGTTTGAAGTGTTTCCTCCTTCACTTTCAAAAGGGTTACTAGGCTGGTACCAAAGAAATACTTAAAAAGTATTATATATATAAATGTTGTATAATATTATAAAATATATCGTATGGAGCTGCATTATTGTCTTTGATTTCTTTGGACTGAACATAACCCTGTGGTGAACCACCGTCAACAACATGTTTCGTGTTGTGTTTTTAAAACTTTTCCTCGCCTCTAGAATCGTGTTCGCCGACTTCTTCCTGATGAACCTCATCCTCTGGGTCGAGGGCTCGTCCGCCGCCATTCCCTTCGGCACTCTCGTGGCAATTCTGGCTCTTTGGTTTGGAATTTCGGTTCCACTCACCTTCGTGGGTGCATACTTCGGATTCAAGAAACCCGTGAGTACAACACAGAAGTACTTGTATCACAATAACATGAAAGAAACTGTTGAACATCCGTCTCTGCAGCCGATCGAGCAACCCGTGCGGACGAACCAAATTCCTCGCCAAATTCCCGAACAGTCTTTCTTCACCAAACCAATCCCAGGAATAGTCATGGGTGGAATCCTACCCTTTGGCTGCATCTTCATTCAGCTCTTCTTCATCCTGAACAGCATCTGGTGAGAGACGACGTGGTTTTGTTCACTTTGAAATGCAGGTTTCAACAAGGTTGTTGTCTCAGGTCTCATCAGATGTACTACATGTTTGGATTCCTGTTCCTGGTCTTCATCATCCTCCTCATCACTTGCTCAGAGGCGACCATCCTGCTCTGCTACTTCCACCTCTGCGCTGAGGTATCAAATACAAATGTTACAAACGGTAGCTTTTATAAATAATCTGTTTCACCTCCTGTCGTAGCTTTTTAATCAAAGCTTCATCCATTCTTATATTTATGTAATCCTACTTCTTCTTCTTGTCGTCTACAGTGTTGGGAAGATTGTTCTTTTTTTAACTTGCTCTGTAGACGATGCAAACTTCATGTAACTTGTGTGTCTGCAGGACTATCACTGGTGGTGGAGATCCTTCCTGACCAGCGGCTTCACAGCGGTTTACCTGTTCATCTACGCCGTTCATTACTTCTACTCGAAGCTCCAGATCATAGGAGCGGCCAGTACTATACTCTACTTCGGATACACCATGATCATGGTCCTCATCTTCTTCCTCTTCACAGGTGAGCGTTTTCTTGTTGTTTTCCAAACCCGTGGCGTGATGACACTTGTTCGGCTCAAATGATGGGATTCATTATATTTGGTTATTCAACGTCGATCGTATTTAGTGATTTATTTATTTAATCGCATGAAACTCATGTTTAATTCCTGTTTGTTAAGCTCTATTTTCGAGGGATTGTTTTTTTTGTTGTGAGTGAGTTGTCGTGTGAAGTCTGTCGCTGAAGTGACATTGATTGTTGTGTTGACTTTATAAGCGGCTTGTGTTTGTTGTTTATGTTCTATTGATGGAGACAGAAGAATATTCACCTGCCAGTCAAACTAGAGCGACTACATATTTGAATGTAATGATAGTATTAAGCTACAGTTTGAACAGCAGATACACAACATAGTTGGAGACACTTGCCAACAAAACACTGAACTCCCATGATGCCTTTCTTCACATTGCTTTGTTTAGTGATGGCCGATTGGTCGCTACAATGCTTTGTTTAAATTCTATGTCGCCGTGTCAAAGGTTATCCACAGCTGTGATCGGTTGGCTGGGCGGCAAAGCATTTAGACAACCGTTGAGGTCACCGTTACTAACAGTTGCAGCAACACTTGAGATGAAATGCATCAGAATTTCAATGACTAGAACTGCATCAGTTCAAGTCACTCAAGACACTTGTTTAATGTCTTTTCATGTCGTCTATTGAAACTATTCTTCTTTTTCAACCCATTCATCTTCACAGTGAACCATGAGTTCAAGTCTCTGGACCGTAAAACGACGTCTACACGTCTTTCAAAATGAGTCCAGTCATATTTTACGAGTGATGTGGGAGTGTTGCGTTTGTGTTTCTCTCAACTCCCCGGAATCAGGATATTTGTTTAGGTGTGAAGCCACACACTCGCCTTATGCTTCAACTGTCCTTTGAGGTCAAAGTTCACTCTGTAATGGTTAACCTTGGAAAAGGATCATTTTATTGTGGTTTGAGTCTGAACGAGTGCTTTGTGTTAAATGCTTCCACAACCTCCATTATGACCAATATTGAGTCACTGTCCTTAAGTGGTACATTTGAAATCATATTCAAAATTACCTTCTCTTGAGAAATGCAAATATGTTTCCGGTTAAACTAGTTTAGCCTGAGTTTGGAATGTTGGCGAGGATTGAATACGTTATATATATATATATATATATATATATATATATATATATAACGTTCGTCTGTGGCTGTTCATCAATATGAATAAATAATCTTTATTAAACATTTTGAGTTGAGTGTCATTAATATAGTTGAGGTTTAATGGTCTTTAAAACGAAGTTAAAACGGTTTGTTTCAAAGTCATTAACATTTTACCAGAAGACAAACACACACCTGCTGGAAATCTGTTAAAATGTTGGATTAAGTTCATATTTATAATCATTCGTTTATCCTGAAGTAACATTATTGATTGAATATGTTTATAAAACTAGTTTGATATATTCTGGTATCTTTTATTTGAAATTCTAGGTGAAATGATAAAGAGGGAAAATGTATTTAAAGTTGTTGGAATTTACTTCTGCAGGATGAGCTGACAATGTGTTAATATTGTGATTTAATTTGATCGATTATTATCATTTAAAATCGCATAAAGAATTTAAAAAAGTTTCTTCCACGAGTGACTCAACCGTGTCGTTATGAAAGTGTTAAAAATATGAACTAAATATTGCATGAAAATATTTATGTTTAACATTTGGAGAATGTATTCGTGAATTAGGATCATGGACATGTAGTTTACTAAAGTAAGTAACTAATACTGAAATGTTGTTCTCGTCTGTGTTCAGTTGATTTACCGTTGATTAAAAGTATTTTACATAAAATATTACTAAAGAAAAGAAAACAAATACCGTATTTTCCGGACTATAAGTCGCAGTTTCTTCATAGTTTGTCTGCGACTTGTACTCTGGAGCGACTTATGTGTGAAATTATTACCACATTATTATATCATTTCACATGTTATTCTCACACTAAACCACCAGAGGGCGCTCTAGGCCTGTGTTGATCATTTCCACGTAGAAGAGGAAGCATCTTCTACCTCCGGAGTTAGTTAGTTGTTTAAAAGTGACACGAGGATGAAGAGTTATTTGGAGTTACACGGATGGTTTGGTAAACTAGTTAGTTATTGATGCTATAGTTCTCTGAATAACTCTTCATATGTTATGTTAACATACCAGGTTCTCACTTCATGTAACGGAACATTATTCTGTTGTTGCCTCTACTTTTATTTTAAATTGTCTTTCAAGATCACATGTCTGTTCTTGGATTTTATCAAATCAATTTCCCCCAAAAATGCGACTTATACTCCAGTGTGACTTATATATGTTTTTACTTCTTTATTATGCATTTTATGTCTGGAGCGACTCGTGCTCCGGAGACACTTATAGTCCGGAGAATACGGTAGTTAAACGTAAGAATCTTGTCACAGTAAATTATTTTTCTTTAAAGATCTAATTAGAAATGATTGATCTTAAATGGGTTAATGAACATATGTATTAGTTGACATACGTTGACTGACCTTTCGACCCCACGTGTCTAGACTCTATGAGGGGTGAAGTCGAGGTGATAATCGGCTCGTGTTGATGTCAGAAAGCGACTCGACGTCTCCTGCTTCGCTGTCGTCCGTCGCGATAAAAGTTCCTTCAAACCGTGTTGAGACTGAAGCTCGTGACGCGACGTCAGGAGATTATCAGCAGGAACTAATCCCAGGATTGAACGAAGATCACTTTCCTTCCTCCACGTCCGACTCCAGCTAATGATGCTAATCCTCCTTTATTTCTCTCAATCCTGCTCGGCTTCCATTCAATTCTCGCGTCTTCAAGGAAGTTTGATCCTGTCATCGAACTCGTGGTTCAAACGTTGAAACTTTTTTATTTATTGAAAGGTTGTTGGTTTTTTTAAGCATTGAGTTACTTTTTTAAAATGATTGAATTCAATACATTTTTACATTGAAGGAATACATTTGTTTTATTGATTCGTTTCATTCAATCATTTCTATATTGAAAGAATAAAATTGATTTCATGAACAAAATAAGTTATTTTTGAAAGAATTCACTTTCAATTCAATACTTTCGGTTACATTTATTTCTTTTTTACTCGTCCTTTAAATTCAATATAAAAATGTAACGGAGTCGCAGACAAACGTAAACTGAAAATATTCACAATTTTAATTGAATTATTCTGTTAAAAAAAAAGGTTAAATATTTGAAATGTTAAATTAATTCACTCTGTTTATGAATATTTATACATCCACACTTTGTTAGGACCAAGAACCTTTTGTTGTTTTATTTTGAAAGACCAACGTCTTCTCCGCAGGCACCATCGGATTCTTCGCCTGCTTCTGGTTCGTGAACAAGATCTACAGCGTGGTCAAGGTGGACTGAAGGAGAACATTGTGCTGGTTCTGTGCTGGATGGGTGGGACCCGAACACAAGCTCACGGTGGACCAGACTCCAGGGTGTGGGTCGTCCTTTTTCGTTTGTGTTTATTTTTTAATATCTATTTTTGTTCTAGTCGTGTGAGTTTTAACATGAACGCGGGTTCAATCGTTGTCAGGGTTCCTTCCTTCTGGGCTGAAGTGCTTTTAATTTGAAAATCCTCTCAAAGCTAAACTTTGATTTTTCTATTTCCGGCTCGATGACTTGATTAAGATGATATTGTAATAAGGAGAAATAAAGTGTGTACATATATTGTATAGACGGATGAGAAAGTGCTTCTTCTGTTTGTTTTTTAAGTAAACGTGGGTCACGATCAGCTTGTAAGTAAGAAATGATATAAACACTGACGATGCTCCACATCTTTTCTGGCTCTTTCTTCAAGAAGCTTCTCGTGCGAATCCTTCCAGCAACACTCGTGTAAATATGTGAGTGAGTCGCTCGACTTGTTGTGGAGTGACTGAGTGACGTGACTTTTACAAATAAATCCACTTCATTCCACAACTCTCGTTATTTTGAAGCCACAAGGTCGTCAGGAGGTCGAGTGAGAAGATTCACTTGAATATGTTCGATAACCTTTGGTTTTCTAATCATTTTTATTATCATACTTAAAGTTTCTTATTCACAATTAACATGAAAACATTCATTAATTTTCTGTTGCGATTAAGAATGAAGGAAGTGGTGCGAGATCCTGCTGATGACTGAGGACGAGAGGATACAGTGAGTCCAGCAGCTTTTAAAGCTGATGTTTGGACAACATTTTGTTTGGAAATAAAAAATGGGGATCAAAATAATAATAATAGTGATATTTACTGCGAACTCAAGAAGCTAAAGAACTAAACTAATACGAAATTTCCCGAAATACCAAAATTCAGAAAGAAAGTCGAGGAAATAATGTGATGAAAAACTGTTTTTTTTTAAACAAGATAAAAATGAGAAAATATCAAATTCTATCACTAAGGAAAAATGCAAGTGTTTTCATTAATTTAAATTACAATTGTTTTCATTTAATGTACATAAATGTTCTCAGTTTAGATGGTATTTATGGTCGAAATACTAAATATAATTGATGTAAAAATGTAACAAAAACATTCACAAATTCCAAGTATAAATGAACATTCCAAGCATTGCTGTTGAAAACAATCAAAGGTTTAAAAAGAACTGAAACAATTTTCTACATCATTGAATAAATAAAACTGGCACTTTGACATTTTTCAATGATACTTTATATAAAAATGAATAATAAAAATCAGTCGTTGAAGTTGAGATTGAATTATATTTGAGGTCAAGAGAAGACAAAGTCGGAATATAAATGTTGGTCATAGAAATAAAGTGAAAATAAGTATGAGAGCTATAATCTTTAAGAATGATTCTCTTCATTCTGCCGAAGGAGTCGATCAGAGTTCATCCTGTGAGGTTCAAGAATAAGATCAACATAAAGAGAATAAACAAACGACCCTCGTGCTCGATGTACAACATGTTCACGCATTTATTTTCTACATTTCTCAGCGTCAAACGTTCACTCGATGAAACGACGAAGATTCTCGAACAAACACCTTTTTATTCTTCAACCAAGATCACGACAAAAGTCACAAGAATCCATTTTAAAGCAGATAAAACCCACCAACCGTGTGCTGGATCACAAACCTTCAAGTTTGATTGTCGCCCGGTCGGTTCAGAAACACCAAGAAAGCACGAACGAGCACCGACGTTTCTTCTTCTTTACAAAAGTGACTCCACCGATGTTTCAAGTGTTTCCTACGATGCTGTGCAAACCTTTGGCAACTTCCCAAATCCCGGAATCATCTCAAACACCAACGTTTTGAACGTTAAACGAAGTGAAAATACTCTTTTGTGAAGGCGCTTCAGACTCAAACAGTGAAGCTTCTACAATAGTTTGGTCCTGGAATGAAAACATTCGGTTAAGAAAGTACCCTGAGTTAACTAGTGACGCCAACAACATGTTCACACGACTTTTCTCTCTAAACATTCTCTTCACATTTTATTTACGCAACATTTGACATGTCAATAAAACCTACAATTATGTCAATTAACTAAATAATATCATTTTAATCATGTTTTGGTGAATAAAAACATTTTTGAGAAACTTTAAATCCTGTGTTTTCTATAGTTTGTTGCTCAGATATGTTTTGTTTCTTGTTGACTCTCGATGGTTTCAACAGTCGTGGTTCCATGTGAACATGTCTGATGAGGACACACACAAATACACAATCAGATGTACAGTAACACTGGTGCACATTTCCCACTATATACACAACATCTTATCCCTGGCGGGGGCGGGACCGACAGCATTTGATTGACACGTCACCGTCCAATCATCCTGAACAGTGATTGGACGATGTTTTAACTAACGTTCTTCCATCAAGTTGCTTGTCGAGGCGGGAAAAGAAAGTTTTACCAACATATTAAAGGATTATTCTTTTAAAAAACTCATTTTTTATCTTCAAAATAATTCTGTGCCTAATATATTACATATTATACATTTTAATACCATTTAAATAAAGTCTACATTCAATAAAATATAAATAATGTTGGAAACTATTACAATTTTTTAAATGAACAATAAAATCAGTTAAATTGCACTAAAGGTTTGTAAAGGCAACAAGTCTTTAACCGTCAACGTACTGAGTCATTAAGTGTCAAAGTACTGAGTCTTTAACCGTCAACGTACTGAGTCATTAAGTGTCAAAGTACTGAGTCTTTAACTGTCAACGTACTGAGTCTTTAACCGTCAACGTACTGAGTCTTTAACTGTCAACGTACTGAGTCTTTAACTGTCAAAGTACTGAGTCTTTAACTGTCAACGTACTGAGTCTTTAACTGTCAACGTACTGAGTCTTTAACTGTCAAAGTACTGAGTCTTTAACCATCAAAGTACTGAGTCTTTAACCATCAAAGTACTGAGTCTTTAACTGTCAACATACTGAGTCATTAAGTGTCAAAGTACTGAGTCTTTAACCGTCAACGTACTGAGTCATTAAGTGTCAAAGTACTGAGTCTTTAACTGTCAACGTACTGAGTCTTTAACCGTCAACGTACTGAGTCTTTAACTGTCAACGTACTGAGTCTTTAACTGTCAAAGTACTGAGTCTTTAACTGTCAACGTACTGAGTCTTTAACTGTCAAAGTACTGAGTCTTTAACTGTCAAAGTACTGAGTCTTTAACCGTCAACGTACTGAGTCTTTAACTGTCAACGTACTGAGTCTTTAACTGTCAAAGTACTGAGTCTTTAACCATCAAAGTACTGAGTCTTTAACCATCAAAGTACTGAGTCTTTAACTGTCAACATACTGAGTCATTAAGTGTCAAAGTACTGAGTCTTTAACCGTCAACGTACTGAGTCATTAACTGTCAACGTACTGAGTCTTTAACTGTCAAAGTACTGAGTCTTTAACCGTCAAAGTACTGAGTCTTTAACCGTCAAAGTACTGAGTCTTTAACCGTCAACGTACTGAGTCATTAACTGTCAACGTACTGAGTCATTAACTGTCAACGTGTTGAGTCATTAAGTGTCAAAGTACTGAGTCTTCAACCGTCAACGTACTGAGTCATTAACTGTCAACGCTTTGAGTCGTTAACTGTCAACGTACTGAGTCATTAACTGTCAACGTTTTGAGTCTTTAACCGTCAAAGTACTGAGTCTTTAACTGTCAACGTTTTGAGTCTTTAACCGTCAAAGTACTGAGTCTTTAACCGTCAACGTACGGAGTCATTAACTGTCAACGCTTTGAGTCATTAACTGTCAACGTGTTGAGTCATTAACCATCAACGTTCTGAGTCTTTAACTGTCAACGTACTGAGTCTTTTACTGCCAAGATACTGAGTCATTAACTATTAACGTTTTGATTCTTTAACCGTCAACGTACTGAGTCTTTAACTGTCAACATACTGAGTCTTTAACTGTCATCGTTTTGAGTCGTTAACTGTCAACGTTTTGAGTCATTTACTGTCAACGTTTTGAGTCATTTACTGTCAACGTTTTGAGTCGTTAACTGTCAACGTTTTGAGTCGTTAACTGTCAACGTTTTGAGTCGTTAACTGTCAACGTGTTGAGTCATTAACTGTCAACGTTTTGAGTCGTTAACTGTCAACGTGTTGAGTCGTTAACTGTCAACGTGTTGAGTCATTAACTGTCAACGTTTTGAGTCTTTAACTGTCAACGTTTTGAGTCGTTAACTGTCAACGTGTTGAGTCATTAACTGTCAACGTTTTGAGTCATTAACTGTCAACGTGTTGAGTCATTAACTGTCAACGTGTTGAGTCATTAACTGTCAACGTACTGAGTCATTAACTGTCAAAGTACTGAGTCTTTAACTGTCAACGTTTTGAGTCTTTAACCGTCAAAGTACTGAGTCTTTAACCGTCAACGTACGGAGTCATTAACTGTCAACGTGTTGAGTCATTAACTGTCAACGTGTTGAGTCGTTAACTGTCAACGTTTTGAGTCATTTACTGTAAACGTTTTGAGTCGTTAACTGTCAACGTTTTGAGTCGTTAACTGTCAACGTTTTGAGTCGTTAACTGTCAACGTGTTGAGTCATTAACTGTCAACGTTTTGAGTCATTAACTGTCAACGTGTTGAGTCATTAACTGTCAACGTTTTGAGTCATTAACTGTCAACGTGTTGAGTCATTAACTGTCAACGTACTGAGTCTTTAACTGTCAACGTACTGAGTCTTTAACCGTCAAAGTACTGAGTCTTTAACTGTCAACGTACTGAGTCATAAAGTGTCAAAGTACTGAGTCTTTAACTGTCAACGTACTGAGTCTTTAACTGTCAACGTACTGAGTCTTTAACTGTCAACGTACTGAGTCTTTAACCGTCAAAGTACTGAGTCTTTAACTGTCAACGTACTGAGTCTTTAACTGTCAACGTACTGAGTCTTTAACTGTCAACGTATTGAGTCTTTAACTGTCAACGTACTGAGTCTTTAACTGTCAACGTACTGAGTCTTTAACTGTCAAAGTACTGAGTCTTTAACCGTCAAAGTACTGAGTCTTTAACTGTCAACGTTTTGAGTCTTTAACCGTCAAAGTACTGAGTCTTTAACCGTCAACGTACGGAGTCATTAACTGTCAACGCTTTGAGTCATTAACTGTCAACGTGTTGAGTCATTAACCATCAACGTTCTGAGTCTTTAACTGTCACCGACTGAGTCTTTAACTGTCAACGTGTTGAGTCTTTAACTGTCAACGTTTTGAGTCGTTAACTGTCAACGTTTTGAGTCTTTAACTGTCAACGTTTTGAGTCATTTACTGTCAACGTTTTGAGTCGTTAACTGTCAACGTTTTGAGTCGTTAACTGTCAACGTGTTGAGTCTTTAACTGTCAACGTTTTGAGTCATTAACTGTCAACGTGTTGAGTCATTAACTGTCAACGTGTTGAGTCATTAACTGTCAACGTGTTGAGTCATTAACTGTCAACGTGTTGAGTCATTAACTGTCAACGTGTTGAGTCATTAACTGTCAACGTGTTGAGTCTTTAACTGTCAACGTTTTGAGTCATTAACTGTCAACGTGTTGAGTCATTAACTGTCAATGTTTTGAGTCATTAACTGTCAACGTGTTGAGTCATTAACTGTCAACGTGTTGAGTCATTAACTGTCAACGTGTTGAGTCATTAACTGTCAACGTTTTGAGTCATTAACTGTCAACGTGTTGAGTCATTAACTGTCAACGTGTTGAGTCATTAACTGTCAACGTGTTGAGTCATTAACTGTCAACGTGTTGAGTCATTAACTGTCAACGTTTTGAGTCATTAACTGTCAACTTGTTGAGTCATTAACTGTCAACGTGTTGAGTCATTAACTGTCAACGTGTTGAGTCATTAACTGTCAACGTGTTGAGTCATTAACTGTCAACGTTTTGAGTCATTAACTGTCAACGTGTTGAGTCATTAACTGTCAACGTGTTGAGTCATTAACTGTCAACGTACTGAGTCATTAACTGTCAACGTGTTGAGTCATTAACTGTCAACATGTTGAGTCATTAACTGTCAACGTGTTGAGTCATTAACTGTCAACGTACTGAGTCTTTAACCGTCAACGTACTGAGTCATTAACTGTCAACGTTTTGAGTCATTAACTGTCAACGTTTTGAGTCGTTAACTGTCAACGTGTTGAGTCTTTAACTGTCAACGTACTGAGTCATTAACTGTCAACGTGTTGAGTCATTAACTGTCAACGTTTTGAGTCATTAACTGTCAACGTGTTGAGTCATTAACTGTCAACGTGTTGAGTCTTTAACTGTCAACGTTTTGAGTCATTAACTGTCAACGTGTTGAGTCATTAACTGTCAATGTTTTGAGTCATTAACTGTCAACGTGTTGAGTCATTAACTGTCAACGTGTTGAGTCATTAACTGTCAACGTGTTGAGTCATTAACTGTCAACGTTTTGAGTCATTAACTGTCAACTTGTTGAGTCATTAACTGTCAACGTGTTGAGTCATTAACTGTCAACGTACTGAGTCATTAACTGTCAACGTGTTGAGTCATTAACTGTCAACGTGTTGAGTCATTAACTGTCAACGTACTGAGTCTTTAACCGTCAACGTACTGAGTCATTAACTGTCAACGCTTTGAGTCGTTAACTGTCAACGTTTTGAGTCATTAACTGTCAATGTTTTGAGTCGTTAACCGTCAACGTGTTGAGTCATTAACTGTCAACGTACTGAGTCTTTAACCGTCAACGTACTGAGTCATTAACTGTCAACGCTTTGAGTCGTTAACTGTCAACGTTTTGAGTCATTAACTGTCAATGTTTTGAGTCATTAACTGTCAACGTGTTGAGTCATTAACTGTCAACGTTTTGAGTCATTAACTGTCAACTTGTTGAGTCATTAACTGTCAACGTGTTGAGTCATTAACTGTCAACGTACTGAGTCATTAACTGTCAACGTGTTGAGTCATTAACTGTCAACGTGTTGAGTCATTAACTGTCAACGTACTGAGTCTTTAACCGTCAACGTACTGAGTCATTAACTGTCAACGCTTTGAGTCGTTAACTGTCAACGTTTTGAGTCATTAACTGTCAATGTTTTGAGTCGTTAACCGTCAACGTGTTGAGTCATTAACTGTCAACGTTCTGAGTCTTTAACTGTCAACGTGTTGAGTCATTAACTGTCAACGTGTTGGGTCATTAACCGTCAACGTTTTGAGTCGTTAACTGTCAACGTTCTGAGTCTTTAACTGTCAACGTGTTGAGTCATTAACTGTCAACGTTTTGGGTCATTAACCGTCAACGTTTTGAGTCTTTAACTGTCAACGTGTTGAGTCATTAACTGTCAACGTTTTGGGTCATTAACTGTCAACGTTTTGAGTCATTAACTGTCAACGTGTTGAGTCATTAACTGTCAACGTTTTGGGTCATTAACCGTCAACGTTTTGAGTCTTTAACTGTCAACGTGCTGAGTCATTAACTGTCAACGTTTTGGGTCATTAACCGTCAACGTTTTGAGTCATTAACTGTCAACGTGTTGAGTCATTAACTGTCAACGTTTTGGGTCATTAACCGTCAACGTACTGAGTCATTAACTGTCAACGCTTTGAGTCATTAACTGTCAACGTGTTGAGTCATTAACCGTCAACGTTCTGAGTCTTTAACTGTCAACGTGTTGAGTCATTAACTGTCAACGTTTTGGGTCATTAACTGTCAACGTTTTGAGTCATTAACTGTCAACGTTTTGAGTCGTTAACTGTCAACGTTTTGAGTCATTAACTGTCAACGTGTTGAGTCATTAACTGTCAACGTGTTGAGTCATTAACTGTCAACGTTTTGGGTCATTAACCGTCAACGTTCTGAGTCTTTAACTGTCAACGTGTTGAGTCATTAACTGTCAACGTTTTGGGTCATTAACTGTCAACGTTTTGAGTCATTAACTGTCAACGTGTTGAGTCATTAACTGTCAACGTTTTGGGTCATTAACTGTCAACGTTTTGAGTCATTAACTGTCAACGTTTTGAGTCGTTAACTGTCAACGTTTTGAGTCATTAACTGTCAACGTGTTGAGTCATTAACTGTCAACGTGTTGAGTCATTAACTGTCAACGTGTTGAGTCATTAACCGTCAACGTTCTGAGTCTTTAACTGTCAACGTGTTGAGTCATTAACTGTCAACGTTTTGGGTCATTAACTGTCAACGTTTTGAGTCATTAACTGTCAACGTTTTGAGTCGTTAACTGTCAACGTTTTGAGTCATTAACTGTCAACGTGTTGAGTCATTAACTGTCAACGTGTTGAGTCATTAACTGTCAACGTTTTGAGTCATTAACTGTCAACGTGTTGAGTCATTAACTGTCAACGTGTTGAGTCATTAACCGTCAACGTTTTGAGTCGTTAACTGTCAACGTTTTGAGTCGTTAACTGTCAACGTTTTGAGTCGTTAACCGTCAACGTGTTGAGTCGTTAACCGTCAACGTTTTGAGTCGTTAACTGTCAACGTTTTGAGTCATTAACTGTCAACGTTTTGAGTCGTTAACCGTCAACGTGTTGAGTCATTAACTGTCAAACTTTAAACTCTTTCAGCTTTTATGGAAATAAAGATCATCACCTCGATCAATCATTTCAAGATTATTATAAACAAGTTAAAGTTTCAATTTTTGGGGGGTTTATGGTATTTAGTTTTTTCTGAGTTTGTAAAAAGTCTGAAAAGTTTGTTTCATAATGTCTACATTTGTATCTTCCGGGCCACCGTACTGCGTTGAGCTCTGATCAAGGATATTTCAAACGCCTGGAAACTTCATCTAAAGGCCTCAGACTTGACCAGATATATTTCTGCAGCAAAATCAACTCGTGACGGTTGTGGACGGACGTGGTCGTGGCAGAATCTACCGTCGACGGTTCCGAGTTCAGGTCCCAGACTTGCTCTGGACCGTGAGTTCCCTCTCAGAGCTGATGCTGGTGGACAGCGTGTCCTTGCGACTGTCCTTGGACCTCCTCTCGGAGGTGGGCGAGGAGGTGGTGGTGCACTCCTCCCAGGTCTGGAGCGGGAAGACCCGGTGAGGGTGCGGGTGAGCGTTGGCTCCGGTGCGACCCTCAGCCGTGGTGAAGCAGCTCTCCACGCCCGAGCTCTGCCGCGCCGCGCCGTGTTTGCAGAAGAGGCCGCAGAGAAGCGCCAGGAACTCCTTCCTCACGCTGCGGTGCATGTAGCCGTAGATGTACGGGTGCAGGCAGCACTGCAGGAAGAAGAGCACCAGCGCCAGCGAGCTCATCCAGGCGGGGATGGCGGCCGCGCTGACCACGGACACGATGTTGAGGACGCTGTACGGACCCATGCTGAAGATGTACGACGCCATGATGACGAAGACCACCCGGGCCGCCTTGCAGTGGTAGTGGAACCGCCTCGGTCTCGCCCGGACGGGGTACGCCCGGGCGGGCTCGTCGGGTTGCGGTTGGAGGTCCTGCCGTTGGGTCTTGACGGGATGGACGAGTGCGTTCTGCCGACGAGCCGCTCGGAACACCATCCAGTAGCAGCCCAGCATGACCAGCACCGGCAGCCAGAAGGAGAAGGCGGACACCAGCGCGGCGTAGGACAGGCTGGACGACCACAGCACCGCGCACGCCTGGTGGCGCCGGTCGAAGTGGATGGCGCCCCAGCCGTAGAGCGGCGGCGTGCTCTGCAGGAAGCCCAGCACCCAGGTGCCCACGATCAGGTTGGTGCCCAGGTGAGGGGTCATGCGAGTGGGGTAGGACAGCGGGTGGATGATGGCGAGGTAGCGGTCCACCGACACCACGATGATGGTGTTGACGCCGGCGAAGGCGAACAGGTGCATGAGCACGATCAGCGCCTGGCAGAGGCGGGCGTCCAGCGGCCAGACGCAGGGCAGGGCGGCGGCGATGGCGAAGGGCATGACCAGGACGGTCTGCAGCAGGTCGGCCAGCAGGAGGTTCAGGACGAAGCGGTTGGCCACGTGCAGCAGCTGAGGCTTCCTCTGGAACACCAGCAGCACCACCACGTTCCCGAACAACGACAAGCACACGATGAGGGAGATCAGCACGATCTTGACCACGCTGTCCACTAGAGGCGAGAGAGAGTAATTACACTGTTAGTACAAAGGTGCAAAAAACACTGTGAATGTTTCCATGTTGATTGTATTTTAAAACATTGTTTATTTTTCATTGTTGTTTTGTAATTAAACACTAATATGTCTTTAGTCATAATGTATTTAGGACTTGAATTAAAAACGTAAAGGTTTAATTTACTGTATGGTATATTGTTCTATGTTTGACCATTTTAAAGCAATATTTAAATAACAAACATCTTCGGCCATAATATTATGTATTATTGTTATATAATATATATTGTGTATTCATGAATATGTATCTAAGAAAAAACACGTCTATATTGCAATATTTACTTTACATTTTTTTCCGTTTGTTTTTTGTAATTAAACTTCCGGCCTCTAGATGGCAGCAGTCGTTACGTCCTCCGCAGCTAAAGGAAGAATGATGACTGAGGACGAGAGGATACAGTGAGTCCAGCAGCTTTTAAAGCTGATGTTTGGACATATTTTGGTTTGAAAACAAATGAAAGCAGTTAAGACTTCAAGAGTCATGTGGTCTGTAAATACTACAACACCAGAGTCAAGTACTGGACAATACTACACATATATACTTGTTACTACACTATCACAACACCAGAGTCTAGTACTGGACAATACTACACATGTATACTTGTTACTACACTATCACAACACCAGAGTCAAGTACTGGACAATACTACACATATATACTTGTTACTACACTATCACAACACCATAGTCAAGTACTGGACAATACTTCACATATATACTTGTTACTACACTATCACAACACCAGAGTCAAGTACTGGACAATACTACACATATATACTTGTTACTACACTATCACAACACCAGAGTCAAGTACTGGACAATACTACACATATATACTTGTTACTACACTATCACAACACCAGAGTCAAGTACTGGACAATACTACACATATATACTTGTTACTACACTATCACAACACCAGAGTCAAGTACTGGACAATACTACACATATATACTTGTTACTACACTATCACAACACCAGAGTCTAGTAATGGACAATACTACACATGTATACTTGTTACTACACTATCACAACACCAGAGTCTAGTACTGGACAATACTACACATGTATACTTGTTACTATACTATCACAACACCAGAGTCAAGTACTGGACAATACTACACATGTATACTTGTTACTACACTATCACAACACCAGAGTCTAGTACTGGACAATACTACACATGTATACTTGTTACTACACTATCACAACACCAGAGTCAAGTACTGGACAATACTACACATATATACTTGTTACTACACTATCACAACACCAGAGTCAAATACTGGACAATACTACACATATATACTTGTTACTACACTATCACAACACCAGAGTCAAGTACTGGACAATACTACACATATATACTTGTTACTACACTATCACAACACCAGAGTCAAGTACTGGACAATACTACACATATATACTTGTTACTACACTATCACAACACCAGAGTCAAGTACTGGACAATACTACACATATATACTTGTTACTACACTATCACAACACCAGAGTCAAGTACTGGACAATACTACACATATATACTTGTTACTACACTATCACAACACCAGAGTCAAGTACTGGACAATACTACACATATATACTTGTTACTACACTATCACAACACCAGAGTCATGTACTGGACAATACTACACATATATACTTGTTACCACACTATCACAACACCAGAGTCAAGTACTGGACAATACTACACATATATACTTGTTACTACACTATCACAACACCAGAGTCAAGTACTGGACAATACTACACATATATACTTGTTACTACACTATCACAACACCAGAGTCAAGTACTGGACAATACTACACATATATACTTGTTACTACACTATCACAACACCAGAGTCAAGTACTGGACAATACTACACATATATACTTGTTACTACACTATCACAACACCAGAGTCAAGTACTGGACAATACTACACATATATACTTGTTACTACACTATCACAACACCAAAGTCAAGTACTGGACAATACTACACATATATACTTGTTACTACACTATCACAACACCAGAGTCAAGTACTGGACAATACTACACATATATACTTGTTACTACACTATCACAACACCAGAGTCAAGTACTGGACAATACTACACATATATACTTGTTACTACACTATCACAACACCAGAGTCAAGTACTGGACAATACTACACATATATACTTGTTACTACACTATCACAACACCAGAGTCAAGTACTGGACAATACTACACATATATACTTGTTACTACACTATCACAACACCAGAGTCAAGTACTAGACAATACTACACATATATACTTGTTACTACACTATCACAACACCAGAGTCAAGTACTGGACAATACTACACATATATACTTGTTACTACACTATCACAACACCAGAGTCAAGTACTGGACAATACTACACATATATACTTGTTACTACAC